>NW_017674566.1:0-92372 GCF_001879085.1 Nicotiana attenuata
TTGGTTCGACAACTGCACTGGTTTGGGGTCTCTTTATTTTGTGACTCCTCCAAAATTCATAGTTGATGAGACTGTGCATAATGTGAATGATGTAGTTATTGAAGGACAGTGGAATGAGGAGCAACTGAGGGAAATTCTTCCTGATGATCTAGCATCTCACATTCTTGATAGTATTCCTTGTCCTGCTAATTCAGAGGAGCTGGACAAGCCTATTTGGAGTTTAGATACAAGAGGCTGCTTCACAGTCAAATCTGCTTGGGAGTATTTAAGAAGAAGAAAGGATCCAGCTATCTCATACTCTAATATGTGGATTCAAGGATTGCCTTTTAAAATATCTTTCTTTATGTGGAAGCTGTGGAAAGGGAAATTACCATTGGATGATACAATGAGAAGGATGGGATACTTTATGCCATCAAAATGTTGGTGCTGTCTATTTCCAAAAGAAGAGACAGTCAGCCATGTGTTCTTTCGTTCATACACAGCTTCAAAAGTGTGGAATTACTTCTTCTCTTATGCTGGTTTATCATTGGAGGGATTGAGTTTGCATCAGGCTATTGTGAAATGCTGGACATTGAAGGTGAGTCCTAGACTTAAGCCAATTTTTTTAGCAATGCCTAGCATCATTGTATGGGAGCTGTGGAAAAGGAGGAATACCAATAAATATGGGGAGCCAGTGTCTGTTAATAGAGTGGTGTATCAGGTATGTACAACTATTCAGTCACTTATCAAGGTGAGGAAACCTGAAATTCCTAGAGTACCATATAGGTGGCCAGATATACTGCAAATGATGGAGAACTATACCCCTAAGCTGAAATTCAATAAGGTACTATGGGAGTTTCCAATGCAAGGGTGGACAAAAATTAACACTGATGGGGCATCGAGGGTCAACCCAGGAAGGAGTTCAATTGGTTTTTATTTGAGGAACGAGCATGGGGACTTGATATATGCGTGTGGTAAGGAGATGCAGGAGATGACAAACACGCAGGCAGAATCATAGCTTGGCTGAGGGTATTTCCAATATCTGGGTGCAAACAGATTCAATGTTGCTCAAGAAGGTGATTGAGGGAGATTGGAAGCCAGCTTGGATTATTGAGGATGAAGTGATGAATATAAGGCAGATGTTGAGCATGGTCAATGGTAGAATAACACATATATTTCGAGAGGGGAATAAACTTACGGATCATTTGGCAAATTATGCTCTTGATCAGGGGTTCATTGAATGTTATTCCTTTCATCAGCTCGACACACAAGGTAGAAGACTAGTGAATGGAGATAAATTGCAATGTCCATACTTGAGGGTAAAGGTATCAAAGAATTAAGGTGCATGGAGGCAAGGAGGGGACATGTTATGGAGCTTATGTATAATCATTATGTACAAATCCTACTGGAGGAGTACATGATGATTATGATTTTACCTAACAATGTTTTCTTTTTTGCAGGTCAAGTTATTGCATATATGTCTTGCTCCTTGATGGAAAGAAAATCAAGGGCAGGCATAGGGGTAATTTGCAAACAGGGCACCCTGTTCCAAAGTGTATGCTGCAGCATCAGCCGTGGCTGGAAAAGTAGAGTACAAATAGGTGAAGTGTTGCCCAAAATGTTTAAGCGAAATGAGCAACTGGGAGTAAGGAATTCAGGAGAAGGAAAGGTGATTTCAAAGGGTAGAGGGAGTCAGGCAATTCTGGAGTTTACACAATTAGGCAGAAGTATATGAGAGGTCAAATGCAGGGGATATCATCAGGTGTTATCTCATGTAAGAAAGCTGAAGAGGAAGCATAGGGCTGCTAGAATAGCAGGAAAATATGCAACATCTATGGAATATCCTTTGATTGAATTTCAGATGGTGGTATTAGTGCTTTGCACTCAATCCATCAAAAAGAAATCAAAGACACTCATAGATGCAGATACAAAGCAAGACAGCCTGTTTGTCATATGCAGTAGCAGGTGTTGTAGAAAAAATGCAGCAGCAACAAAAGAGAGCATGCCCAGAATGTTTAATCGAAATGGGCTAGGTGGGCTAAATGATAAAGGAACTCTGAGCTGGGGAATAAAAGAAACAAGGAAGAGGGAGATAGAGGAGAAGAAGGAAAAGTAAAGGAAAATGAGGCATTCTAGCAGCATCGACAAGATCAAATCCCTTAGGATGAGATGGTGTTGGTGTAAGTTTTTCACGAACCATGTTTCTTTTTTGCAGGTATCATAAATGTTCTCATGATCTGCCATTCAATATGACTTCTATGGGTGGTATTAGTACTTGGTACTCATTCCCTTGAAGAAGGAAAGATGGCAGGCATGAGCATATCAGTAGTGCAATCTGGGAAAGCACTGGGCCTTGACAGGAGTAATCGAGGCATCTTGACTCAGTATAGGCACAGTTAATTAGTGCAACTTCATCATACATCATATGAGCTACCACTGGATACAAGGAGTATAACAAGCAAAGTATCTGCAGGTGTAATTGTTACAACACATAACACACCTGGACTGCACATTTTATCAATAATAATGCACAGGTATACATGGATGAAACAGTGTACTCCAGAGGTCTTTAAGGAATACGGCAGTACGACTACAAGGAACCCCATAGCAGATATGTTAACTGGGACAGACAAAGATTTCAAAGCAGGGAAGAATTGGAATGTAAACATAAAGATTATCCCTGAAGACTGGCAGCAATTTAGCTTAGCTTTCACAGTGTACAAAAGAATATTCATACAATGCTTAAGGCTAATGCTGGAAGATAGGTGCAGATTATCAACACATGAGATTCACTCAACATCCACAATTACCACAAGGCACATAATTTTCAGAATGCACAATCAAAATGTCATGCACACGATCAGAAATTGGAGATATGGCCAGAGTTGTAATTTTCGAATGTTTAGCCATTTCATAGTACAATATGTGATATCAATTTTGAGTGTATGGCTCAAGATTGATAATAGGGATTATGTAAGTACAATAGGTAGACATTTACACTCATTAGCTACATTGACATTATGTTTTTATTTTATTTTAGATATATATAAAAATTAGCACTAGGCACCTCGCCTAGTGAATTTAAAAAAAAATATGGTGTATGCCGAGCGGCACATTTAAACACTGGTTATTTTTTATTTCTGTTTTAAATTATTTTATTTCCGCAAATTTTTAATTCTTTTCCGCAAATTTAGGCTTACCTAGTCATAGAGACTAGGTGCCGTCACGATGGTTCACGGAGGGCGAACCGGGATCGTGACACACATTTGCAAGGAATGGAGAAACATAATAATTGATGAGTGATGAAGCATGTGTTGCCATAGGAGGAACGGCCACCCTTATTTTGTCTCCTAATTTTCCTAAACTGTAGATCCTCTTTAATTTCAAGTTAAGTAAACGTTACCTCTTTGCTCTATGATTTTATTTGGTTATATAGTTCATGACTGATTAAGCAGGCGTTTGGACAATATATAACCACTTACATTTACAGGTATTGAATTGGTGAAAACCACTTATCATATATCTCTTCTGGTACCTTTGCATTTCCCTTTTCATTTTCTCCCCATGCTGTGGTGCTGATACATTCCTTTCATTTCTCTCCTTGCTGTGGTGCTACAGTTTTCTATATCTTGATATTCCATGCAAGATCGCATCAGAGGTTGTAGTGTGACCTTTGCTTTCCTGTTACTCTACCTGAATTTGGTTCTCTAGTTTGCACTTTTATTCCACACCTCTTGTTCGCTTCTTCACTGTTCAATTTCGTTTGTTGCAACTGCTACCGATTCTTGTTCCTTTCTTTCTTTGTTTTAAAGATATATTTCGTTTAAAGCTATTTTACTTTTGTCCTTTTTTTTTCTTTCAGTTCCGTTAGACCTTTGTTTTCTTATAAGAAATCAGCTTGAACTTTATTGATTGGTTTATATGAACATAGATTTTGAGACTTTATATATATATATATATGGTTCACTTCTTTTGTATTTAGTTATTTACTTATCTGCGCAAGGTTCATTTTGGTAATAACTTTACTTATCCTCTTTTGTAGGTGGAGTAGATCAAGAAATGGATGATGAAGACGACGAAGAACAAGACCTTACTTGAATTGAATTTTGTATTGTTATAGATGAATGTTCTAGGAATCTTTTGTTACCAACATTTTTGAAACTTACTTACTCTCTTGAAATGTACTAAACTTATGCACTCATGGGGTAGAACATTTGCTTTATGGATATTATTTGCTTGATGGATAATTTTGTATTATTAATAGTTTCATTTTATGATGTATTTAAATTTTAGTGTTATTATAATTTATTTTATATATATATATATATATATATATATATATATATATATAAATATTTATTTATAACAGGTGCTATATTTTTGTTTTAACTGAACTAATACAATAGCCTACCAGAACCGTTGCATAGGACACAAATGGCGACGTCCAGTAGACAATGTAACCAGTTGCAAAAGGTCCCAAAAAACTGTTCCAAATACAAATATAACCGTTACGATAAGCCGAAAGAAACCGTGGCTATATCCAACATAATCGTAGCAATAGCTTATATAAAGTGTTGCTTTAAATAATATGGTAACGGTTAAAAATCGTTGTAATAAACAATACATAACGGTTTTAAAACCGTTCCAATTGGAAAAAAATAACCGTTTCCAACAGAGAAAGGGAAAACCGTTGCGATAGACGTATCTATTGTACACGGCAATGCAAAACCATTGCAAGAAAACCGTTCCAATAGGCCTATGGGTACGCCGCCGATGTGACGTCTTTAAAATGTTCCAGTAGACAATGTATCCCTATGGCAACGGTTTGGCGTCTCTGTGGGAACGGTTTTTCAACCGTTACCGTAGACCAATTTTTCAGTAGTGTAACTGTTCGATTTGGCTCCAACTTACCTTAATATACTTAGAATCGTTTCTACAAGGCATAAAAAGACAATAATAAGTGTGAAATCACTATCGTTTAAGCTTAAGCACACATAAATATAGTAAATTAGAGTGCATATTATGGCTAAAACACGAGTTTCTAGCCTACCATCAGGGGTTCTTGGCATCCGTTCTTACCACTTGAGTTGCCTACAATAGCAGCTATCAAACGAGCATTCAGATGGCTCCTTATGAGGCTTATATGGTAAGCAGTGTCATTCTTCGATTGGTTGTTTGAGCCAGGAGAGGCTAGGTGTTGATACCCAATATTTCCCTATAGTATTTTTGATATGCATAAATACTTCCAAAATGCACATATTAATCATTGCACAAGGTTTTTATATTTTTCTCATAATTTTAATGATTTAAATTGATTTATCTCTCCCTTTTTACTCATGAAATCCTCAATAATTAATCCTCAAATTATTGTTATGATGATTTAGTCATTTAATTTCTATTATTTATGCCAAAAATGGTTAAAATATTCTTTTTGTGCATTTTTTGATAGTAGCATTTTGTTTGTATTTTTAAAAGCTAAATTGCACATAATTTGCAATATCAGCCTTATTAATCGTATAATTATATTTATATGCTAAAATGGTCTCCTATATTTTTAAAATGTTAAATATCTATTTTAAACCATTTAGTACACAAAATATTTTTCCAGAAATTATTTATTGTTTATATATAATTATATGGGAAAAATTGGCTATTTAAAATATAGCTAGATTTGCCTTTCAATTTCAGCCTTATTTCAACCCAACACCCACCCGGATTCTTGATTAAATTACCCGACCCAGGCCCTAAATGCAACCTACCCGACCCAAGACCCCATCAGATCATGGCCGTTGATCTTTTTAGATCAACGACCCTCGTTAAAACTTACCTTTTTAATTCCAAATGACCCCACAACCCTAATCACTTCTCTACATCCGCCGCCCTAAAATTCCCTCTACTCTCAAAACACTCTCAACCTAACCCCTAATCTTCAACCACCGACCTTTCATCTCCGGCCATCTCCGATCACCTCTCATCGTCTCTTAAGCCTCCAATGGCTTCTCTCATGCCACACTCACCTTCTCTAAGGTCTTCAAGGGCCCTAGGCCATGCCGACTTGCATCTAGGGATTGCTATTTGGCTGTTCTTGGCCACTCTGGTCTGATTTCAAGAAAAATCATGTTGTATTTGTCGCGACCCTTGGGTTTCTAGACAGGTTCTTGTATTTCTATATGGATTTCTTCTGAAACCCTAATTTCTTCCCGCATCTCCTAGATCTGTACGATTTTGAAACAATTCGAGTCTGTTTCTTTAATGTTTTACACTGTTCTTGAATCCTTTTTACAAGAATCATCGATTTCAAAGTGTTTTCACCCTCTTCTAAATTAGGATTTTCGGAACTTCTTCTAAAACCTTGTTTAACCCGATTCTTTATATTTAAACTTCTATCTCTTGCATATTCGACTGATTCTATGATTTTACTGCTTTTTCAACTCGCCTATGTTAAAAGCCCTAATTTTTCTAGATTTTCTTCGTTTGGTTTCTATGTATTAGCATGACTGACCGATTCCCATTTTTGGAGTTCTTGTGATTTCTAGTGACTACCTCGCCTTGATATGCTTCTACTGAGTTTCTTAGCCTAAACTTACACTGATTCTATGTGCTTGTGTTCATCTTGACTGTTCACATCAAGACTTGCATCTTTCTCACTGATTCAGTATTGTTTAACTTTCATGTTTGCTAGAGTTATGTGCCGATTCTTGACTATCCATGTCTTACTCTATTTATATGTTAAACATGCTGACTCTTTTTCATGACCTTCTCTTTGATTGATTCTAAATTCCCTGTTTCTTGGTTTGATTTGAACACTTTCCTTTAAACCTCTGATTCCTACCTTTCCACTTATTTTGATTAATTTCCTTAATTAATTTTTCCTTGCCTTGCCTGCATTGTTACTTGATTCTTACTGATTATTTCCTTAATTAAAACTTTCTGAACCTAGCCCTAATTACCTATTCTATACTTGTACTATTTTGAAATCTTTCCTTATTTGTTATACTCCAGCTATGTATGATTTCTTTCCTTACTTGTCACCTGCTCTTTACCGTTTGCACTGATTCCCTTAATTAAAGGGAGACTCGAACTAATTTTTATTCTGAGTTCTATTATTACTGAACAATTTGATTCTTACCTTATTTTTAACCAGTTTTCAAACTACTATATAAATGGCTCTCCTACACAGTCACAACACACGAACACTCTTGGTTCAAAAGCTCTCTCTCTCACACACACATAAACTTTCTGCTCTCCTCTGTGCTACTTGCGACTATTCTAAGTTAGCCGGCTGCAAGCCAAGGCTAACCATTGTGTTCTCCTGCTCTTTCACTTTTGCTTAGTGTCCTCTTTACTGGTATGTTCTAGTTTCAATTCCAGTTTCAACAACAACATGGTTCTTTCATTGCTTCAGTTCATCTTGTTTCTAGTTTGCTTCTACTTATGGTTTTGCTGTGAAACTTGCAGATAATGTGATTACATAATTAGCATATTATGAAACCCCTTCTTTAGGATCAGTACGATCATGTTCCCCCTTTATGTAGTCTGTTTTTGCACTATCTGGTTTATGGTATGAATCCCCTCTATGTAGTCTACACTCTTGACTTGTATGGTTCTGGAATTGGTCTTAAGTCACTTGGATCCTATACTAAACCCCCTTAAGTATTGCTGGTTCTGTGACTGTGCTTGATCAGTTGTGTTTGAGCATGTCTGTACCACTTCCTAATCATCTGTTCTATGTGTGGCCAATCCCCATCACCCTTGTGTATAGTTTCTTTCCTCTTGGTTTTCGTCCTATGAACATTGCTGATGTGATTTTAGATTCCATGTTTGATTTACTGTTGCTTGATCATGTAACTCTCTCTTTTCAAAGCTGTTTTACTGCATGACCCTCTCTTTTATTCTACAAAACTGTTTCAAACAAGTCTCTTTTAACACTGTTTTCTTGCTAAAACACATTCAAACTATGTCAAGCACTCCCACTCTACTCCTAGGTCAATAGGTTCTGCCCCCTCCACTATGTGCACTGCCTTGGGATCCCCTTGAGAACCCTCTGAACTCTGGCATGATGAGGCTGGCCCTTTTCACACTGCACTTATTCAATTTGGTTACCAAGTCTAGGTGTAAGCACTGCCCCGGGATCCTTGAGATCCATAGGGAACTTTGATGCACCTAGACTATGACATCGTCTATAGAATTGAGGCATTTGAGGCTATTGGAGGCTTTGAAATATCTGGGCCTAATTGAAGGCTCCCTATAGAATAGCTTCTTATTTTCTTATTTACTTATGTAAGTCATTCATATGGTCTGTAGTAACTTGTAAACAAATATTGGAGTAATTAGTGAAAGGGATGTGTAGCTACATGTTTATGGGGTAATATGGGTAGAAATCATGCTTATAGGACTTTACATTTTAATCTGATTGCCTTAACAAGTAGAAATCATGCTTATAGGACTTTACATTTTAATCTGATTGCCTTACCAAGTAGAAATCATGCTTATAGGACTCTACATTTTAATCTGATTGCCTTACGAAGTAGAAATCGTGCTCATAGGACTTTACATCTTGTCATGTTTATCTCACCATGCTAGAAATCATGCCTATAGGTTTCAAATAATTCTGTAATAGAAATCATGTCTGCAAGTCTTAAAATCAGCTTCACAAATAGATGTCATGCCTATAGGATTTAACCCAGATTATGTTATAATAAGTGCTCATGTATGTTTTCATGCCTGCAAGTCTTTAAAATATGTCTTAAACTTAGATATCATGCCTATAGGGAACAATATCAAATCCTGCCTTGGATCTCGCCTAGGTTTAGTTTAAATAACTCAATCCGGTTAATGTTTAGTTCACTTCTGAATTGGTTTAATTAAGTGGTTTATATTTCCCTGGAACGAGTTCTTTTAAAAACTGCCTTAATCTATTATTAGACAGCATGCCCATAGGGTTTAAAAATCTGTTTTAAAATCTACCCCGTTTTACTATAAAATATAGTCATCAGTATTCTGCGTATAGGCAAGCATGTAGGGCATTTTCAAAACTTGAGATCCTGAAACTGTTTCTATGTCTTAATGTTTCTCTGATCTTAACCGGCATTTTCAAAACTTGAGATCCTGAAACTGTTTCTATGCCTATAGGGAACAATATCAAATCCTGCCTTGGATCTCGCCTAGGTTTAGTTTAAATAACTCAATCCGGTTAATGTTTAGTTCACTTCTGAATTGGTTTAATTAAGTGGTTTATATTTCCCTGGAACGAGTTCTTTTAAAAACTGCCTTAATCTATTATTAGATAGCATGCCCATAGGGTTTAAAAATCTGTTTTAAAATCTGCCCTGTTTTACTATAAAATATAGTCATCAGTATTCTGCATATAGGCAAGCTTGTAGGGCATCTTCAAAACTTGAGATCCTGAAACTGTTTCTATGTCTTAATGTTTCTCTGATCCTACCCGGCTTTTAAAAACCAATAGGCAACTGCTAGGGTCATTACTCCTAAGTTTATAAAATAAATTTCTTGTCTTCTGCATATTCATCTAGACATCCTGCCTCAGGATACTGTTTAATAAAAAGCCCTTAATTGTGCTTGAGTCGTGCTGTTTATGTGCCATTATTTGAGGAGGAAACTTTGAGCCTCTAATTGCTCCCTTTTATCTTATGTGCTAAAAGTCCTAATTGTTTTGCCTGTCGCCTTAGAATTTTCACCTTTAAAACCTTAAGGGTCTTTCTAGAACCACCTATAGGTAGAGGTCCTAAATCCCTCTAGGACTATTAAGAAGGGGCGGGTAGCAGCACGTGATAGAGATCGCTGACCAAACACTCGCTTTGCATGACCACTAAGGGGATGGGAAGAGTAGATATGGGATATGATGACTATGCGCTAATGTCACGTGTAGCCCCTCATCGAGGAGTGTTTACCGGACATTGTGTGCGGTGATCCTATAGGCTAACCAACCTAGCACTCCTCCTTTACTAAAATTCCTTTTTCTATTTAAAACCTTTGTTTACAACTTGTTCAAAAAAATCTTTATTACATGAGTTACCCAACGTGCTTTACTTGCAACCTATCTGATTAAACTGTTTATTTATATGGACTAATTTGTGAATATAAGTTCGGTTGGGACCCACAGTTGTGGACCAAGAGGGGTGCCTAACACCTTCCCCTCAAGGTTATTTCGAGCCCTTACCCTAATCTCTGGTAATGCAAACCAATCCAAGAGTTAATCGTTCTAGGTGCCCTAACCCACCATAATCCGTTAGGTGGCGACTCTTCAAATACCCAATTCCCAAAAGGAAATGAGTTATCACACCCCATGGAATGTCGAAACCCGGACCTCTCTCCGCGATGGGGGGAAAAAGGGGGCGCGACAGCATGGCGACTCTGCTAGGGATAATTAGGCTCTTACCAAACGAACTTGCTCTTATGAATTAGTCCAAGCATGCTTTATCCCGTACTCTCTTCCCTTATTTTAATTTGACTGTCTGTTTCCTTTTAAGCATTTATTGTTCTTTATTCTTGAAACTGACTTGTTTTTTTATTTCCTTTTCCTGTAACCGTCTTTCAATTATTTAAATACTCTATTTATTTTTCCTTATGTGCAAATACTTGACTACGTTTTATTAACTGCTGCATAAATCATGCTCCACATCATATTCCACTCGTGCGTATCAAATCCTATAGCAACGCTTTAATGAGTGGTTGTGCTTTTCCTATTTACTACCCTTAAATTCGGAAAGACTTATTTGCGGTAAAACCAGTCGATCAGCGGTGCAGTCGATGGTTCCGTGCCTTCCCCCTCGAGTTGTCTGCTCGAGGGTACCAGTCTGAAACCCCATAGAAACCTTACTCTAGTTAAAATTGTGCATGCATCATGGTCAAACCTAGTCGGATCAGTTATGTTGTCCACATAATGATCCTTTAAGATAAGCCTTATCCAAAATCCACCGGGTTTTCCATAATTCCAACGGACACAACCACGTTCTGTGCATTAATTTGGAGTACTAAAATGCTGATATGTTGATCACAAATGTATAAATAGTCGAGTCTGGTGGGGGTAAGGTCTAACCCTTTTGTTTTGTAAAAACTGAGGCACGAGGTCCCCAACTTCGGTATGGTTAGCAGACCCTCACTCTTGCTAGACTAGTGGAGGAATCTTCCATCAGATGACCAAATCAATGAATGGAAAGAGAGGGTCGCCAAATCTAGCGAGAAGCTTGAATATCTGGAGTACAACCTGTTGGAATTGGAAGGAAAAGTGAGGAAGAGAGTCACCGACTGCCAAAACGCTGAGGGAAACGTAGAAGGGCATTTGGTAAAGGAATTCCTGCTAATAAGCCTACGCAAACTGGGGGGTTTGATCGACAAGAGCATTCGGCCTGAAGAAAGCCCTTCCGAGACCAAATAGATTGGGCTTACTTGCTTTTCAAATGTAATAAGGCCAAGTGCCAGTAGTAACTCATTTTATTATTACCTTAGTGTCGTTTTGGGATTCGTCTATCGTTTACATTATGAAATGAAGCATTTATTGGCATTAAAAGTTCTCCAAATCTACTTGTCGCTAGGCCTACCTCGGGCGCAACCAGGCTCCCAAATTAGGACGCGATTTATATTTTTGCAATATGTGTTTAAATACTGCAAACATTTCAGAATCCTTACTGATTTGTTTACCTTTTGTTTTTTTCCTTTATTTTGATTATTCCCATCCCCTGAGGTTGGTTCGCACAAACTGGTATCATCAGCATACCTAAAGGTCCTCCACACCCTCCTCTTCCAAGTGATCCTAAAAGCAAAGGAAAGATCGAAATAAATGATATAATGCAGTGCAATAATTGAGGAGGAGGAGGAAGAAGGCCTCACTATTCAGACCATGAAGAAGGGAGCTGTTCTCAAGAACTTGACCGCCATACCATCCCGAGCCCACCGAGTCCCTGGGTAGCTTGGCAGAATTTACTTCTATAAGCCATTCTAGGCATTTAAAATTTCCCGTAATTTTGTTTTAAGTTTTACTTGTTTCAAAATAAATGCTCGATTCATCGAGCCGTACTTTGTCTGGACAATTTTTCAAGTTTTAATCAAATACATTTGCTCTTTATTATTCACTGCTATCTTTACATTTTTTCCTTTAGACATCATTATTATTACTTTTCCTGATGAACCAGTGACTGTGACATGTAATCGGGCAACGCAGCATGAGAATAGTGATTCAGAGGAAGAAGATGAGATACCCAAGGAAATTGTCAGGGAGGTTGAAAATTTTAAGAATAAGCCTAAGTCCAAACTGGACGAGACCGAAGCAATAAATTTGTGAGACGCCGAGACCATCAAGGAAACCCACATCAGCATTCACTTGTCACCAACAGAGAAGGAAGAATACATTCGTTTCCTAAGAGAGTATGAGGACGTTTTCGCATGGTCATATGATGACATGACTGGTTTGAGCACGTCCATAGTGGCTCACAAGTTGCCCACTAATCCCATGTGTCCGCCAGTCAAGCGGAAACTCAAAAAGTTCAAACCAGACATGAGCCTGAAAATTTAGGAGGAAGTTACCAAGCAAATAAAGCCAAAGTTCTCAGGATGGTTGAGTACCCAACCTGGTAAGCTAATATTGTGCCAGTTCCTAAGAAGGATGGGAAGGTCCGAGTATGTGTCGACTACCGAGATCTAAATAGAGCAAGTCCCAAAGATGACTTCCCACTGCCAAATATACACATCCTGATCGATAACTGCGCAAAGCATGAACTCCAATCCTTTGTAGATTGCTTCGCGGGTTATCACCAGGTTTGGATGGATAAAGAAGATGCAGAGAAGACAACTTTTATTACACTATGGGGTGTATATTGTTACAAGATGATGCCATTTGGCTTGAAGAACGCTGGGGCCACTTACATGAGAGCCATGACAACCATATTCTGTGATATGATACACAAAGAAATAGAGGTGTATGTGGACGATGTCATTATCAAATCCAAGAGGGCCGCAGATCACATAGCAGACTTGAGGAAGTTCTTTGATAGGCTAAGGAGGTACAACTTGAAACTGAACCCCGCAAAATGCGCATTCGGGGTTCCCGCAGGAAAACTATTAGGATTCATTGTCAGTCATCGAGGGATTGAGCTAGATCCGTCAAAAGTCAAGGCTATTCAGGAGTTACCGCCGCCAAGGAGCAAAAAGGATGTGATGAGCTTCCTAGGGCATCTCAATTATATCAGTCGCTTCATAGCACAGTCCACAGTCATATGTGAACCCATCTTCAACATGCTGAGGAAAGGTGCTGAAACAAGCTAGATAGAGGATTGTCAGAAAGCTTTTGACAAGATCAAGGAATACCTGTCCACACCGCCAGTGCTGGTCCTGCCAGAACAAGGACGACCTTTGCTACTCTATCTATCTGTACTAGATGGAGCCTTCGGATGTGTTTTGGGACAACATGACGAAACAGGAAGGAAAGAGCAGGCCATATAATACTTGCGAAAGAAGTTCACACCTTACGAAGCACGGTACTCTCTACTTGAATGCACTTGCAGTGCTTTAACCTGGACCGCTCAGAAACTGAGGCATTACTTCTGTGCCTACACTACATACCTCATATCTAGGACGGATCCTCTGAAGTACATGTTCCAGAAACCCATGCCGACTGGAAAGTTGGCCAAATGGCAGATACTATTAAGTGAGTTCGATATCGTCTACGTAACTCAAAAGGCGGTCAAAGGACAAGCATTGACAGATCACCTTGCTGAAAACCCGGTGGGAGGAGAATACGAACACTTGAAAACGTATTTTCCTGACGAAGAGGTATCATTCGTAGGAGAAGACATCACTGAAGCATATGGCGGTTGGAGGATGTTCTTTGACGGAGCCGCAAATTTCAAAGGAGTGGGCATAGGAGCAGTTTTGGTATTAGAAACGGGTCAGCATTATCCGGTATCTGCTAAACTCAGATTTCCCTGCACCAACAACATGGAAGAATACGAAGCCTACATACTAGGGCTCAACATAGCAGTCGACATGAACATTCAGGAGCTGCTAGTGA
This sequence comes from Nicotiana attenuata, assembly GCF_001879085.1. Taxonomy (NCBI): domain Eukaryota; kingdom Viridiplantae; phylum Streptophyta; class Magnoliopsida; order Solanales; family Solanaceae; genus Nicotiana; species Nicotiana attenuata. The sequence goes on from NW_017674566.1 coordinate 14,006, forward strand.
TCGGTGATTCAGATTTTCTTGTGCACCAAGTACAAGGAGAATGGGACACCAAGAATTCCAAGATATTGTTGTATCTGCACCATGTGCAGGAATTGAGAAAGAGGTTTACAATGATAGACTTCCGACATGTGCCCAGAATTTAGAACGAGTTTGCCAACGCTTTGGCCACTTTGTCATACATGATACAACATCCAGATAAGAATTACATTGATACCATTCCGGTGAAGATCCACAATCAGCCGGCGTATTGTGTTCATGGCGAGGAAGAAGCGGATGGAAAACCTTGGTTGCACGACATCAAAGAATACTTATCAAAAGTAGAATACCTGGAGCATGCAAATCACACTCAGAAACGCACACTCCGGAGACTGTCGAATCACTTCTTCCATAGCGAAGGGAACTTGTGCAGAAGAACTCCCGATTTGGGCCTACTAAGATGTGTTGACGCAAAGGAAGCTTCTAAGTTACTTGAGGATGTGCATGCTGGGACGTGTGGTCCCCACATGAATGGCTTCGTCTTGGCTAAGAAGATACTCGTTACTTCTGGATGACCATGGAGATGGATTGCACTCAATATGTCCACAAATGCTTTCAATGTCAAGTGCATGCCGACATGATAAAAGTGCCGCCAAACGAGCTCAATGCAACAAGCTCACCTTGGCCATTCGCCGCCTGGGGAATGGATGTTATTGGTCCAATTGAGCCCACTGCTTCAAACGGGCATAGGTTTATTCTGGTCGCCATCGATTATTTCACAAAATGGGTCGAAGCTGCGTCTTACAAAGCTGTAACCAAGAAGGTCATCGCAGATTTTGTCAACGATCGTATCGTCTGTCGATTCGGAGTTCCCGAGTCCATTATTACTGACAATGCCGCCAACCTCAACAGTGATCTGATGAAAGCAATATGTGAAGCTTTCAAAATCAAGCACAAGAATTCCACAGCCTATAGACCTCAGATGAATGGAGTCGTAGAAGCCACCAACAAAAACATCAAGAAGATACTAAGGAAAATGGTAGAGAAACACAAACAATGGAATGAGAAGTTACCTTTTGCTTTATTGGGATACCGTACTACGGTTCGCACATCAACCGGGGCAACTCCCTACATGTTGGTTTATGGTACCGAGGCTGTCATCCTAGCCGAAGTGGAGATTCCTTCTTTAAGAATAATATAGGAAGCTGAACTCAGCGACGCAAAGTGGATAAGAAGTTGCTATGAACAATTGGCCCTTATCGATGGAAAGAGGATGAATGCAGTGTGTCACGACCAACTTTATCAGAATAGAATGTCCAGAGCTTTCAACAAAAGAGTCAAACCAAGGCAGTTCGCACCAGGGTAGCTGGTATTGAAGAAAATCTTCCCGCATCAAGGGAAGTTCTCTCCTAACTGGCAAGGTCCGTACATGGTTCATAGGGTGCTAACAGGAGGAGCAATCATACTCGCAGAAATGGACGGGGAAATCTGGCCAAAGCCAATCAATTCAGACGCAGTCAAAAGACTCTATGCTTAGATTGTTTTACATTTCTTCATCTGATGTAATTGACCTACGCTTGACCTGATTCCCGTTTAAGAGGGGATACGTAGGTAGCCTTATGGGTTCGGTCATACCATAATAAAATTTCCATTTCGCCCAATATCAGAAACTAGGGCAGAATTTTGAAGAGGACCCTCAAAATTCCGGAGCAAGTCCAACCGACGCCAACATGTGTCAGACAGTCAGAAGTCAGTTAAGAAACTGGGGCAGAATTTTGAGAAGGATTTTCAAAATTCTGAAGAGGGTTCAGCAAGGCCTATTGTTTGCAAACAGTCAGAGATCATCCACCAAACTGGGGCAGAATTTTGAGGAGGACCCTCAAAATTCCGATGCGAGAGAGTTGCAATGTCTCTAAAATGTGTTACAGTCACTAGTTCATCTAAAATAATATGATATTTCACTGTGTTGTTTAAATGATAACTCTATTTTTCATCAATAATTGCATATTTTCAAAAAATTCTATTTCCATTACAGTCAAGTATCACCCAGGGGAACTCGAAAAGGCATTAAGAACGAAGCAAAGCAAAGCCAGCCAACAGAAGAACGAACCTACAATTTTTCTTTGAACGTAGGCGCATCTGACATAATGGTAACATCCACGCAGCAAGATCGCTATCAATCACCGAATACATCTCCAGCTAAGACATATGCTACCTTTATTTTCTTCTTGCTCTTTGCATGGGACTAATCCCGGTCCTGCACATTTGCATGAGTCTAATCCTTGATTCTACAGTTGCATGAGGCTAATCCTTGCCTCTATATTTGCATGAGGCTGATCCTTGCCTCCTATTTGCATGAGTCTAATCCTTGACTCCATCCTGCGTGAGGCTAATCCTCGCCACCCTATTTGCATGAGTCTAATCCTTGACTCCATCCTGCATGATGCTAATCCTTGCCTCCTTTGTATGAGTTTAATCCTTGACTCCATCCTGCATGAGGCTAATCCTTGCCTCCTATTTGCATGAATCCTTGACTCCATCCTGCATGAGGCTAATCCTTGCCTCCTATTTGCATGAGTCTAATCCTTGACTCCATCCTGCACGAGGCTAATCCTCGCCTCCCTATTTGCATGAGTCTAATCCTTGACCATCCTGCATGAGGCTAATCCTTGCCTCCCTATTTGCATGAGTCTAATCCTTGACTTCATCGTGCATGAGGGTAATCCTTGCCTCCTATTTGCATGAGTCTAATCCTTGACTCCATCCTGCATCAGGCTAATCCTTGCCTCCCTATTTGCATGATTCTAATCCTTGACTCCATCCTGCATAAGGCTAATCCTTTCCTCCATACTTGCATGAGGCTAATCCTTGCCTCCATACTTGCATGAAGCTAATCCTTGCCTCCATACTTGCATGAGGCTAATCCCTACCTCCATACTCGCACAAGTCTAATCCCTGATTCCCTATTTTGCATGAGTCTAAACCTTAACTCCATGAGGCTAATCTCTGCCTTCGTATTTGCATGAGGCTAATCCTTTCCTCGCCGTCTGCATGGAACCAAGCAATGTCCCTCTTTGCACAAATATTGGTCTATTTTTAGTGCTATTTATTTGCTTTTCGATCGGGCTAAGCTCTGCCCTCCATTTCCCAAGATGAAGCCTTGTCTTGTTAACATCATATTACCGCATATCATGGGCTGAAATATCGCCAATCTATTCGAAGGCGTCATAGTCTAAAGGCATCATCCTCATAGCCGGAAGACATCATGCCATGGCCTAAGGACCTCTGAAAACTCGCATATCATTATTCAAAGGCGTCATGATTCAGAGGCACCATTTTCATGGCCCAGGAACATCATTTCATGGCCTGCGAATCCCTCACTAAACAATTCATAGCCCAGGACGTCATGGTCCAAGGACGTCATCTTTAATCGTCCAAAGACAACTTTCATGGTCCGAAGGGAACTTTCATCATGTTTAATGCATAGTATACGCTTGTATTGCTTCTATTTGAAGGAAACCCGGCAAGAAACGGCTATCCCAGCAGGAACGATCCCGCTCCAGTTCTCCTGACCATATCGAGCCTAACCTCTTCCATAAAACCGTTCATGTGACCAGCCTTAGATGTGGTGTTCGTCCTTGAAATGACTTCATCGGTATACTTCGCCGACGAATCCGGAACTACACATGGCCTGATTCCTGTAAAACCAGGGATATGTAGGCAGCTCAGAAGCCAGGGTGCGGCCTAATCTCTCGAACCGTTTCGCTCGGTCAAAATTGGCCATCATTTCTTTACCCGAAAACTCTTTCATCCTTCCCGAGTAAAGAGGGGCAGCTGTTGATACCCAATTTTTCCCTATATATTTTTTATATGCATAAATACTTCCAAACTGGCACATATAAGCATGCACAAGGTATTTATAATTTTTTCCATAATTTTAAGGATTTAAATTGATTTATCTCCTTCCCTTTTATTCATAAAATCCTCAATAATTATCCCTCAAATTATTTTTATGATGATTTAGTCATTTAATTTCTATATTTATGTCAAAATATGGTTAAAAATTTTTTTGTGCAATTTTATAGTAGCATTTTGTATTTTTAAAGCTAAATTGCATATAATTGCAATATCAGCCTTATTAATATATAATTACATTTATATGCATGAAATTGGTCTCCTATATTTTTTAAATGTTAAATATCTATTTTAAACCATTTTAGTACACAAAGTTATTTTCTAGAAATTATTTATTATTTATTATTTATTATAAATTATATGGAAAAAATGGGCTATTTAAAATATAGCCAGATTTGCCTTTCAATTTCAGCCTAATTTCAACCCAACACCCAGCCGAATTCTTGATTAAATTACCCGTCCCAGGCCCTAATTGCACCTACCCGACCCAATCAACGACCCTCGTTAAAACATACCTTTTTAATTCCAAACGACCCCTTAACCTTAATCACTTCTCTACATCCGCCGCCCTAAAATTCCCTCTGCTCTCAAAACGCTCTCAAATTAACCCTAATCTTCAACCACCTACCTCCCATCTCCGGCCATCTCTGGTCACCTCCCATCGTCTCTTAAGCCTCCAATGGCTTCTCTCATGCCACGCTCACCTTCTCTAAGGTCTTCAAGGGCCCTGGGCCACGCCGACTTGCATCTAGGGTTTGCTATTTGGCTGTTCTTGGCCTCTCCGGTGTGATTTCAAGCAAAATCATGTTGTATTTGTCGCGATCCTTGGGTATCTAGACAGGTTCTTGCATTTTTATATGGATTTCTTCTGAAACCCTAATTTCTACCTGCATCTCCTAGATCTGTACGATTTTGAAATGATTCGAGTCTGTTTCTTTGATGTTTTACACTATTCTTGAATCCTTTTTACAAGAATCATCGATTTCAAAGTGTTTTCACCCTCTTCTAAATTAGGGTTTTCGAAACTTCTTCTAAAACATTGTTTAAACCGATTCTTTATATTTAAACTTCTATGTCTTTCATATTTCGACTGATTCAATGATTATACTGCTTTTTCAACTCGCCTATGTTAAAAGCCCTAATTTTTCTAGATTTTCTTCATTTGGTTTCTGTGTATTAGCATGACTGACTGGTTCCCATTTTTGGAGTTCTTATGATTTCTAGTGACTGCCTCGCCTTGATATGCTTCTACTGAGTTTCTAAGCCAAAACTTACACTGATTCTATGTGCTTGTGTTCATCTTGACTGTTCACATCAAGACTTGCATCTTTCTCACTAATTCAGTATTGTTTAACTTCATGTTTGCTACAGTTGTGTGCCGATTCTTTACTATCCATGTCTTACTCTATTTATATGTTAAACATGCTGACTCTTTTTCATGACCTTCTCTTTGATTAATTCTGAATTCCCTATTTCTTGGTTTGATTTGAACACTTTCCTTTAAACCTCCGATTCCTACCTTTCCACTTAATTTGATTAATTTGCTTGCCTTAATTAATTTTTTGTGATGACCCAAAAGGTCATCACCTGTTTTTAATTAAATTCTATGACTCCTAGGCCTTGAAAACCTCAATTAGAGTCACCTCGAATTGCGTGAGCAGTCCGGGCGCGTAGCCGGAAAGCTTAAATATGAAAATCCATAAAAATGATAAATTTTGACTATAAAATGAATTAATTTGACTTCGGTCAACATTTTTGGTAAACGGACCCGGACCCGTGATTTGACGGTCCCGGAAGGTCCGTAGGAAAATATGGGAATCGGGCGTATGCCCGGAATCGAATTCCGAGGTCCCAAGCCCGAGAAATGAATTTTCAAAGGAAATTGTTTTTGAAATTGTTTAAGGAAATTTGAAATGAATTTGATTAGAACGTGTTGGTATCGGGACCGTGTTTTGGTTCCGGCGCCCGATACAGGTCTTATATTTGATTTAAGATGTTTCTGTAAATTTGGTAAAAAACGGACATCGTTTGACGTGATCCGGACTTAAATTGCTAAATTTGATACCTGATGAAGTTTGATGAAAAGTTCTTGATTTTGAGGTTTGATTCATAGTTATTGAGGTTATTTTGGCGATTTGATCACACGGATAAATTCGTATGATGTTTTTGAGTTAATATGCACATCTGGTTTGGAGTTCCGTGGGCTCGGGTGAGTTTAGGGTAGGTCCCGAGATGTCTTAGGCTTAAAAATCACAAATTTTGCAGGTTCAGAGAAATTGCAGATCTCTGAACCCGCTAGTGCAGTCCACGAGAAATCGTGTGCGACCGCGGAAGGGGCAGTGCGGTCCGCGGTCGACTTTGTGCGGGCGCGGTGGAGGGCTGTGCGGCCGCAGTCGATTTTGTGCGGTCTGCACAAGGAGGTTCAGAGACTGTGTACCCTCAGGAAAAGGCTGTGCGTCCGCGGTCCGTTTTGTGCGGTCCGCACAGGGATCCTGAGGGGTATATATATAGACGGGATTTCCAGTCATTTTTCATTTTTCAAAACCCTAAAAACATAAGAGGCGATTTTTCAAACAACCCTTCTTCTCCAAAATGTTGGTAAGTGATTTCTAACTTATTTTCTTCACTCCTTAACATCTTTTAACATGATTTCAAATTAAAATCAAAGATTTTCATGGGGGAAATGCGTGTTTTGGGTTGAACCTAGGTTTTTCAAAAATTGGGGATTTGGACATCAATTTGAGGTCCGATTTCAAAACAAATTATATATTTGGGTTCGTGGGGGAATGGATAATCGGGTGTTGGTTCGAACCTCGGGTTTTGACCATGCAGGCCTGGGGGCGATTTTGACCTTTTGGGTAAAACTTTGGAAAAAAATCATTTTCATGCATTGGGGTTGATTCATTTAGCGTTTATTGATATAATTAAGTAATTTTGTGATTAGATACGAGCGAATTGGCGGAGGAGTCAAGGGGTAAAGCTATAATTGAAACTTGAGTTGGCCGTGGAAGTTCGAGGTAAGTGTTTGGTCTAACCTTAGCTTAAGGGATTAGGAGTTGAGTCTTATTTGCTATGTGGTAATTGTTGAGTACGACGTATAGGCATGGTGACGAGTATCTATACGTTGGTGTCTAGCATGCCCGTGTGTCTTTATAATGTGATTTTCATGACTTCGGAGTATCATTCATGCCTTGGTGATGGTTTCTATATGTTGTGTAAAGTTTGTGGAAGAATTGTGACTCATGAACATTGAGGAGCGTTGGCTCAAGTTATGTAACGAATTGTGAAAGTGTAAGCGATAATTAAATCTCTTGAGCATTGGCTCGAGTTATGAAGTGAATTGTGAAGTAAAAGTGAGAAAGAAAAGAAGTTATCATGTTGACACCCTTGCCGGGCTAATATTGATTTATTTGTTATCTCCCTTGCCGGGATGTTGAGATTATTGATGTTGTACCCTTGCCGGGATTTAATTGTTTAATTGTGTTCCCTTGCCGGGATTTACTTGTTGAAATGTTTTTCCCTTGCCGGGATCATTATTGAAATTTCATTTATTCCCTTGCCCTATTGTTTGTGATTGTTGTTTGGGTGAGGAAGAGCGTTAAAGCACGAAGGGTGATGCCGTGCATTGTTTGTATTGTGAGGCAAGAGTGTAAAGCACGAAGGGTGATGTCGTGCCGCATAATGTACCATTCCGTGCCGATTTTATTGAGTATTGTGAGGAAAGAGTGTAAAGCACGATGGGTGATGTTGTGCCGCACGATGTACCATTCCGTGCCGATTTTATTGATTAAATGGTGAGGAAAGAGAGTAAAAGCACGAAGGGTGATGTCGTGCACACTTTTATTATATGATTGCTTTGGTGAGGACGAGAGTAAAAGCACGAAGGGTCATGCCGTGCATTTATTGATTACCCCTGATTCTTGTTGATATTCGAGTTATATCATTTCTTTCGTTTATTTATTGTCTTTCTATTTGGAATAACTATCTCCCCCACAGCATGCTCCCCTCCAATTTTGACTGGTTGTTTCTGTGTCTCTTTTCTGCTGTGTATATATATATATATATATATATATATATATATATATATATATATATATATATATATATATATATATATATATATATATTTGAACTGCACAGGTTTATGTGGTAGTCTGGTCTAGCCTCGTCACTACTTCGCCGAGGTTAGGCTAGACACTTACCAGCACATGGGGTCGGTTGTGCTGATACTATACTCTGCACTGTGTGCAGATCCAGGAGCAGCTTTCGGACAGTAGTTGGAGGGCTTCCTTCAGTCCACCCGGAGACCCAAGGTAGACCTGCATAGCGTCCGCAGGCCCTGGAGTCCCCCTCTATCCCTTTCTCTGTTTCATTTTCCTTGCTCAGAAATAGTTTATTGTATTTCCTTTAGGCCTTGTATGTAGTGACTCTTAGACAGTCTGTGACACTGTGACACCAGATTTTGGGTATTTGAGGTTTTAAAAGTTGTAATAGACACTGATTTCCGGTATTTCACTGTTATTTTCCGCTTAATTATTTACGGTTCCGCTGATTTCATGTTATCGCTTATATTAGTTAAAAAGAAGTAATTTGTTAACGAAGTAAGTAATTAAGGATTGGCTTGCCTAGCTCTCATTAGTAGGCGCCATCACGACTTCTGATGGTGGGAAATCCGGGTCGTGACTAGTTGGTATGAGAGCTCTAGGTTACATGGGTCTCACAATTCATAGACAAGCTTAGTAGAGTCTGAGGGATTGGTACGGAGACGTCTGTATTTATCCCCCAGAGGCTACAAAGTTAGGAAAAATCTCACATCATTTCTCTCCTGTCGTGCGGTTTGGTTTCTCAATGCTAATTGAATTTCTATTTTGTTCTCTCGCAGATGCTGAGAACACGCGCTTCCTCATCTGCTGACCAGCAGCCCGAGCCCCCAGCAGCAGCTCCTACGAGGGGCAGAGGACGAGGCCGAGGCTGTGCTAGAGGCCGAGGTAGGGGCAGAGCTCAGCCAAGAGCAACAGCACCAGCAGCGGAGCCTCAGGTTGATTTTGACGACGAGGTTCCAGCTCCAGCAGATCCGGTGGGCCCAGCTCAGGTCCTAGAGGGGTTTATTGCTACCCCAGTTCTTCAGGACGCTTTGGTCCGACTAGTGGGCCTCATGGAGAGTGTCACCCGAGCAGGCTTGCTTCCTGTAGCACCAGCCGTCTCTCAGGCTGGAGGAAGGGCCCGACTCCTGTTACTCGCACTCCAGAGCAGGTAGTTCCCCAGACTCAGACTCCAGCGGTTCAGCCAGTTGGAGCAGCTCAGCCGGGCGTGGTAGTCCAGGCCTGTGATGGAGTAGCTATGTCTGCCGATGCTTTGTGGAGATTGGACAGGTTTACCAAGCTCTTCACTACTACTTTCAGTAGTGCATCTACCGAGGATCCTCAGGATTATCTGAACAGCTGCCACGAGGTTCTTCGGAAAATGGGTATTGTTGAGACCCATGGGGTTGATTTCGCTACATTTCGCTTGTCTAGATCCGCCAAAACTTGGTGGAGGGATTATTGCTTAGCTAGACTAGCAGGATCACCAGCCTTGACCTGGAAGCAGTTCACGCAGCTATTTTTGGAGAAATTTCTCCCTATTACACAGTGAGAGGCCTATCGGAGGCAGTTCGAGCGTCTCCAGCAGGGATCCATGACAGTCACCCAGTAGGAGACCAGGTTCATTGATTTGGCTCGTCATGCTTTATCATACTTCCCACCGAGAGAGAGACGGTTAGGAGGTTCATCGATGGACTCATCCAGCCGATTCGTCTTCAGATGGCCAGAGAGGCTGGGAGTGAGATATCCTTCTAGGAGGCGGCCAATGTGGCCCGGAGGGTTGAGATGGTATTATCCCAGGGGGGTGGTCACAGGGCAGACAAGAGACCCCGTCAGTCAGGCAGATTCAGTGGTGCCTCGTCTGGAGGCAGAGATTCGTATGATAGCGGTCATCCTTCCAGGCCTTTTCAGTCAGCACTCCAGGTTTCTCACGGTGCATCATGTAGCCGCAGTTCCCACACGCACTATTCTGATTAGCAGCCTTACAGTGCACCACTAGCTCCTATCAGTGCACCGCCGCTTCAGATTTTTCGGGGTGGTCATTCAGGTCGACAGGGTCAACAGCCTCAGCAGCCGAGGGCTTGCTACACTTGTGGTGATGTGGGTCACATTGCTAGGTTTTGCCCTCGAGCACCGAGTAGCTCTCAGCATCAGGGTTCCCGTGCCATGGTTCAGGCACCGAGAGTTCCACAGCCCGCTCATCCAGCTAGAGGTGGGGGTAGAGGTGCTAGCGGTGGAGGTAGAGGTCCTAGAGGTGGAGCTCAGGCCGCCAGGGGTGGAGGCCAGCCAGCAGCAGGCTGACCTAGAGATCTGGTTCAAGATGGTGGGGCCCAGCCCCGATGTTATGCTCTTCAGGCCAGGCCCATGGCTGAGGCTTCAGATGCAGTTATTACAGGTACGGTTTTGGTTTATGATAGAGATGTTGCAGTGTTATTTGATCCGGAGTCTACGTATTCGTACGTCTCATCTTATTTTGCTCTGTAACTGGTCATGCCTAGTGATTCATTGAGTATTCCTGTTTATGTGTCTACACCGGTGGGTGATTCTATTGTGGTCGATCGAGTCCATCGTTCTTGTATTGTGATGATTGGGGGTCTTGAGACTAGTGTAGATTTGTTGCTGTTAGACATGGTTGACTTCGACATTATATTGAGGATGGACTGGTTATCACCTTACCACGCTATCTTGGACTGTCATGCCAAGACTATGACCTTAGCTTTGCCGGGTATGCCTCATTTAGAATGGAGAGGGACTCCTGGTCATTCTACCCGCAGTGTTATATCGTATGTGAAGGCTCGGCGTATGGTCGAGAAGGGGTGTTTGGCCTATTTGGCATATGTTCGTGACTCTAGTGCTGAGGTCCCTTCTATTGATTCGGTGCCTGTTGTTCGTGAGTTTCCTGAGGTTTTCCCTTCAGAACTGCCGGGTATGCCACCTGACAGGGATATTGACTTTTGTATTGATTTGGCTCCGGGCACTCAGCCCATTTCTATTCTGCCGTATCGCATGGCCCCGCCTGAGTTGAAAGAGCTAAAGGAACAGTTGCAGGAATTGCTTGAGAAGGGTTTCATTAGGCCCAGTGTTTCACCTTAGGGTGCGCCGGTGTTGTTTGTTAAGAAGAAGGATGGGTCAATGAGAATGTGTATTGATTACCGGCAATTGAACAAGGTTACAGTCAAGAATAAGTATCTGCTGCCGAGGATTGATGATTTGTTCGATCAGCTTCAGGGTGCCATGGTATTTTCCAAAATTGACTTGTGATCTGGCTACCATTAGTTGAGGATTAGGGCATCCGATGTCCCTAAGACAGCTTTCCGCACTTGGTACGAGCTTTATGAGTTCTTGGTTATGTCATTCGGGTTGACAAATGCCCCAACAGCTTTTATGAACTTGATGAACCGAGTGTTCCGGCCTTATTTGGACTCGTTCGTGATAGTCTTCATTGATGATTGTCGATGCCCCCTTTTTCTCGCAAAATCGGGTTTACGAAATTCGGGAAGACAACTCTATTCCCGTTTGGGAATTGGGTTTTTGGAATGAAGAGTCGCCACCTAATGATTGAGTGTATTAGGACACTAAGAAGGGTTTTTGAGTTGGAAAACCAGAGTTCGGGTAAGGGCTAGAAATTATCTCAAGGGGAAGGTGTTAGGCACCCCTCAAGATCCACTAGTGTGGTTCCCGGCCATGCTATGTTGTGACTTTAATGCAAATAGATACTCAAAGGATTTTACACATAAGGGTTGCAAATAAATACGTGACGAGTATGTGGGATCAAGGTCTAGATGATCTACAATTTGTTTAAAAGGGGGACTAAACGCAGAAAATTAATCAATACATTGAATAAACAAAGAAGAAAAATTTGGAAGAAAAGGCATAATGCAGTAAAATTAAGGAGGAGTTTTGAGTAGTTGAAAAGACAGGATTTAATTGATATTAAAAACAGTTGTATAAGAAAAGGGGTCCTAGGTTTATAAATCACATGGATCATCCACACAACACCGGTAGTCAATTGTACGCGTAGTGTTATCGTGTGATCATCATCTCTATGTCTACCCTTCCCACCCCGTTAAGGTATTAAGCGCGCAATAGTCTCGTTTACTTATTGCATGCTATTACCCGTCCCACCCATCAGTCCTGGAGGCTTTTAGGACTACTAATCCTAAATGGAGGAAGCTTGGCTTTCAGAGGTTTAAAAAGGTTAAAATACTAAGGCGTCAAGAAAAACACATGAAAGCAGTTATGGGAGCACAAAACAATTAAGGCTCAGATAAACCTCCTTTAATCACAGAAAATCATATAGTTTAGCATGTCTTACATGTACTGATTAGCTCGAAATTATGCTTAACGTTAGGCAGGCTGGTTCATTACATATTTTCAGGCAAGAAGTTCGCATTAGGCTCGCCTGGCTGCAACTTATCAAAGACCAGTGCAATTAACTAACGACATACTTGTTTGCCTACGTGATGGCCTATAGGCATGGCATCTACTGGTTTCAAGAATAAAGGAGCAAACTGATTAAGAAAGTTGCCAGTTTTAACAAATGATGCGAGTTCTGTAATTAGTGCTAATCTTAAAACGAGTGATTCAGATTTGATTGATAATTCCTATAGGCATGCTTTCTAGCGTCGTTAATTTAAAGAATTTTTATAGGCATAGCAGGAGCGCAGAAATCCTATAGGCATGGTATCTGAATACTGTTAGTTTTTAATCCTATAAATAGGTTTGCCTAGTGAACAATGCATGCGTAGAGTCTAGATTCCTGGTTACTTATAAGCGTGGTATCCATATGGAGATGCAAAATTCCTATAGACATGGTATCTATATGGATGCATAAACCTATAGACATGATATCTATGTGGATGCATAAACCTATAGACATGGTATCTACGTGTGATATGCGAATGTGCAAAGCTGTAGGGAAGATACATGAGTACAGAAGTGTGGTAATTCCCTATGAGCATGATATCTACCCCTTTGCATGCATGGTTACCCTTCCCTTTTCACTAATCACCCTAGAAGTTATTACAAAATTTTATTACAGACCAAGATGAATCAAAAACTGGAAATAAAATTACAATCAAAACTCTTAAGCTGCATCCGAGGAGCCTAATTCAAACCCATGGTCTAACAATATGATATGAGCCAACTGCCAGGATAAGGTTCCAAAGCCTTTCTCTTATCTGGGATGTCAAAGTTCCAAGGAATTTCAAGAACTCCAGGCAATGCTCACACCCAGATATCAGAACTTAATGAAAGTGCAGTGTGGAAGGGCCAGCCCTCCAATGTCCGAGTTTAGAGGGAGCTAAAGGACCCAAGGCAAGGCTCATTAGAGGGTGGCAGAACTTAGAGTCTATGAACAAGTGTAAGTGCAGTAGAGGGATATAAGGGATGCCAAGGCAGGCTGGTGGTCATGCCCAGCAACATAAAATGCTGGCACACCCCTGACCAGCCCACTAGCCAAACATTGGAGAGTTAGGATCTATTGAAGGTCAGGTTCAACCCTGGACAACAATTTGGATGCTGCCAGGCCTAACCTTAACTCAAACACACATAAGGGAATGGGGATGTTTAACTGAAAGAGCTTAGGACCCAAAGGGTCCAGTTTACATCCATGGACAATAACTTTGTGTATTGCCATGTTTTCTAAACTATAGCTCAAACACATAGGGGGACATGGGGAATGGGATTCATTGCAAGACATAAGCAAGATATAAGCACATTATACAAAGGTTAAATTCTACAGGCAGTAAAGTAAGCATGGACAGGAGAATTGGTAAGTAAACACATTAGAGTTGATGTTGGAATTAAAACTAGGACATACCAGTTTCAGAAAGAGACAAGCAAAAGAAAGCAGAAGTCTTGCAAATAGGCCACAGTACAAGCAACAAGAGAGAATATTTTTTGAGTGTGAGTGTGAGTTCAGAAAACTATGAATGTCGGTGTGTTGTGTTAATAAAAGAGCATGTATTTATAGTTTGAAAACAGGAAAGGAATAAGGCAAAGAAATAACCATGTACCAATTAGAATCAATCAGTAGAAGAACTTCCTTTAATTAAGGAGTTCAAACTTAAACGGTAATGAACAAAAGAGTATTTAAGGAAAGAGATCAAGTAAGCATCTTGTGCAAAGTAGGCAATTAGGGGTAAATACATAGGAGTTTAATTAAGGGAAGAAATTTTGAAATACACGGTTAAACAAATAAGGTAAGAACCAATCAGTACCCAATAAATCAAGGAATCAGAGATTTGCAACTATTGGTTCATGAATAACCAAGTCAGAAAGGCTAAGGAAAAGATTTTACTTAAGAAGAATCAGTAGCAATCAATTAACCCCCCAAAAAAAGGATTCTGATTCGAACACAAGTTGGAAAACCTTTTGAAGAAAGATTTTAACACATATAAAAGGGGTTGTCATGCTAATCAGAGGAGTCTAGTATAGAAGAATTCATACACAAAAGGATTCAACATCAGTACATGGACCCCAAGTGAGTTTGAGAGAGTCCAGGGCTCAAATAGAACCCTAGTCCAAACACACAACACCAAACTCGCCAAAAACCCCAAATCCTAGGGTTTTCGACTTGAAGCAAATGCAAAGAAGAGGAAACAAGCAGATACAGTAGAAGGTTAAATGCAAACAGAGTCATGGAATTAATTCGAACCAGTAGAGGAAACAGTAGAGGAAAATATGCTTAAGCAGGCATAGTAAGAACACTTAATGAACATGGTAGAAAAATACAGTAGGCGAAGCATATCAAGTCATAATGGAAGGCAAGTAGCAGAACATAGCATGTGAAAACATAGCACAGAAATATAGCATGTGTAAACATAGCACGGAAACATAGTAGAAGGAAGAACAAAATATAGCAAACATAGTAGAAGAACATGTGTAAAAAAAAAAAGAAAAAACATAAGAACATGGTAGAGACAAACATACACGAGAAAGGGAGAAGAAAGATCGGAAAACACATAAGCATTTTTTTCAGAAACCCTTAATCCGAAAGAAGTGACTTTGGAAAAAGAATTTTATAAAGAAAAGTTGGGGAAACCTTTTAAAAACTCAAAGTAAAGCATGAATACACACAGATCTGAAGAGAATTGGAGAAAAACCTCGAACAGCTAGGGTTTCAGGTGAACCCTAGAACGAGGAAGGCTTTGGAAAATGTCCGATCTAAGTCGGATAAGACTGGAAACAGGCTGAGGAAGCTAAGATATGCCGGAGCCAAGCCGGAGATAGCCGGAACCTTCAAGTCGACGGAGATCTGGGTGGAGACCTTTGAGGTCTAGCCTCAAACCTTCAAATACCAAGCGCATAAGAGCGATAGGAGGTGAGTATGAGAGTTTCACGGCCTGAGAACCCATGGAAACCGGTGAGAATCGAAGGGATTAGGGTTAGCTTGGGTGGCGGCGACTAGGGTTTGCAGAGAGAATGGGAGAGGAAGGGAATTCAAGGGCGGCGAGTAGAGGGAAATGAATTAGGGTTGGGGGGTTTGGTAAATTAAGAAGGAAAGGGTGTATTTGGGCCGTTGATCTTTTAGATCAATGGCTGTGATTAGAAGGGGTTAGATGGGAGACCGGGTGGGTCGGTTCAAACGGGTTGTTGGGATAGATTAATTGGGTCTAAAATTGGGCTAATTTGGAGGTCCAATGTGGCTACAATGGAAATAAAATCTGGCTAGCACTTAATGGCCATTTTTCCCCTTTTTTTAGTATTTTATAAAATAGTGAGAATGATTTTAAAAACAAACTAAAAGCACTTAAGTAACTAATAATGTGTAAACATTCATCTAAAAATACTGGAAACGATTTTATAATTGTAAAATGCTATTAATTGTAAAATAGGCTATAATTGCAATTATATGCAATTTAGTTTTAAAAATGCCAAATAAATCTGTAAGAAATATGCAAAAATCACCTTAATTATATTTTTGGTGTAAATATGAGAATAAAATGAATTATTCACAAAATGATAATTTTTTGGGAATAATTATTGAATTTTGTAGTATTAAAATAGACAATAAATTGGTTTAAAAAATCTTTAAAAATTTGGAAAAATATCAAAACACTTGGGTATGCTCATATATGCATATATATGTTATTTTGAAAGTATTTTGAGTATAAAAATATCTAGGAAAAAATTGGGTATCAACAAATATTCGAGGACAAATGTTCCAAAGGGGCAATGATGTTACACCCCATATTTTCGTACGTGAGAGTACGTCGTAAGTCAATTGATGTAAGCTTAGAAATGAGATCATCTTTGAAACTACATAAAGTAAGTTAATCATGTTAACTTGGAGGTAATAAAGATTTAAGATCATGAGATTCAAGTACCAAGAGGGTTTGAAGAAGCTAAACGAATTGAAGAAAATAAGTTTCGTCAAAAGTCGACAAGTTGGGAATGTTACAACATGTAAATTTGAGGTGAGACTAGGGTGATTAACATTATAAGGAGATTATATTATGAGTTATTTTAGTTGTATGTTAGTCGTGTGTTATGTTTTGAAGCCAAGCGAGTTGTGGAACAAAAGTTGGAAAAGGTCATCACAAATTACATTCATAAATGTGTTGAAACTTAGGTCAAATATAGCTGAGCTTTTCTCCCAATGTACTTTGAACTAAGGGATGATCTACCTACCAAATTGAATATCTACGAGTCTAGCTTCCAACAGATTAAACCGTTCATTGATACAACATTGGGGTAGAGAGATATTCTTATTTTCGCAACACTGCGCAGACTGGTAGGTGACAAGTAGGTGCATCACCAACTTGCCAAAAGGAGAGGCCTCAATGAAAAGCTCCTAAAGTCAGCCAAGAGGGGACATTTACGGGCTTATTAACTCATTTCTTTTACCCATATTTCAGACCAATAAAACCAGATTTAACCCCTGCAACTCCTCCCCAAAAATTCCACAAACCCTAGGTTATTTCGGGTGATACGATGTGATTCTAGTGCCAAAAACCCCGGACAGCTTGCTAGTTTCTCTTTCTCCTTCTTGTAGCTATGTTGGGGGACTGATTTTGATGAAGAAGGTCTAGGTTTCGTGGGTTCTACTCAGTCCAAGGTAAATTTATGCTTCTCCTTCCATTATCTATGCTTGTACGAGTTGTAACTCGATTTTAAAGACTAGACCTAGCAAGTTTCGAAAGAGTGGTATGTTGTTTGTTGTCGCGTCACTATTGGATGATTGTAAACTTAATTTTAAGTTGAATTCATGGCTGTTTTATAGGATAAGAGGTTTAATTATGTGCGGTTGGCTGTGTTGCGCAATATGAAAGAAAAGACAAGTCGAAACGTATTTTCGCAAATTGAAAAATCAATTTTGAGTTGCTGAACTTTTGGGACTGGTTTGTGGGTTGTTTCGTATTGCTATTAGGTTATCTCTTTTGCTACTGTTTTTATGGAGTTTGGTAGGATAAATGGTTTGGAGAAACACCACATAATGGCAGGGAGGTTGGCTTGGTCGTTCCGCATACATTTTGGGATTGTTTGATACTACTAAGGTTGTCATTTTGTGTATGAACTAATTTGGGTGTGTGCGCTATTTTGTGATGGATATAAGGTTGGAAAATGATGTATACATATTATTATTGTTGTGTTATTGTTGTTGGTTATGTTATGTCGAATTGGGAGGAAGTAAAGATTATCGAGGAGATGCTGCCCATTTTATTATAAAATAAGCTTGTCGTTCGTGTGCGATAGTTGTGCCTTCCATAACTTGATGATAGTATTGTTATCGTTGTTGTAGATTAAGGTGCAACGAGACGAATTTAACATGGTTATTAAAAATATTAACAAGGTATGTATAGTCTAAACCCTTCCTTCATTTTGACATGATCATATAACAACATTTCGTTGATAACGAGACATAAAGAGAAGTTTGTATTCCTGAACTCATGCACGTTATCCTAGTCTCATAAGTTGCAATATTGTCCCTTATGAGTACTTCATATTCAGTTTGGTTTTGTCTTCTTTCAACCAAGAGAATAGAGAGTCTATATATATATATATATATATATATATATATATATATATACAGTATTACAGTATTTTCACCGCCATCAAGCTATAATCGCTAGGCAGTCCCTATTTGCAACCTCTGATCAGATGGTAAGTTATATACCGAGCCTACTCTGGCCGAGGGCCTATGAGTGAGCCCGGAATGGCCGAGATTCTGAACCTAGTATGGCAGAGTACCTATGAGCGAGCCTACTACAGAAGAGCAGTTATATGTACCGAGACTTATAGGGCCGGACAACTATTTTACTTACTATATTGAGAGAGTTGAGTCAGTATCAGAATGTAAGCATATCTTCAGATCATATTTGACTCCCAGGTACTTTCAGTTATCATATTATCAGTTCAGTTTTAGCTTTCAGTTATTGTATTGCCTTACATACTCAGTATATTATTTTGTATTGACGTCCATTTTATTAGGGACACTGCATTTCATGCCTGCAGGTCCTGATAGATACCTGGATAGACCTTCCCAGTAGACAAAGCCAAACATCAGCTTGGTTGGTAAGCTCCACTTCCCCGGAGTTACCAGGTCTAGACCTTGGAGTCCACTTTATATATACAGGTTTGATGGGTAGGTCGCGGCTCTGTCCCAACCATGATACAGTTTTTTTATCTCTAGAAGCTTGTAGACAAGTCCTGCATAGTTTGTATATCCGTAGATGTTCATGGCGGCCTCATCAGCCGACACATTTATATATATATATATATATATATATATATATATATATATATATATATATATATATATATATATATATATATATATATATATANTCTGAGTTAAGAATAAGGATAATGATATAATATAATTATATAATTTTGTCAACAAAGATAATATTATGTCTTCTTAGAAAAACAGATAATTTTCTTTTCCTACGGCAATATTGGTAAAAGAATCATAAAGGATATATTTCTATCAGAAATAATTTTTTTTTTTTTCTCATGAAAACAAAGCACCCCTAATTTTTTAGAAGGGAATGTCGATGTACGATTCCTTACTTTATAAAAAATATTAAGGAGAGATTTAAATTCCTAAATATTAGGAGTTCTTACATAGTTTAAATAAAGAAACATATAGTAAAAAATTAAGTTAATTTTAAAGTCCAAAAAATAGAGAAATAAAGAAATGACAAAATTTTCTACTGTGAAATCCATTATTTTAAAGGCGAATCACATGTCGCTAAGGGACTACATGCTTTTAATCTATCTATCTATACTATATTAAAATCATGAAGGCCCTAAGTGAAATGTTGTTGGCCATTTCTACCCTTAAAAAATAGATTTTACATTGGACAAATTTGTCATTTATTTATTTTTCTGAATTTTTAGAATTGTAAAATGTAGCAAACCAGAAAAATTTTGAACTGCTTAAGCGCTATTAAGAAAGTTGATGTGTGCTATTTATATTATTTTGTGTGCAGACAAGGACTATTAATATGATGGATATTAATTGAATATGATAACAAGCGTACGAGGCATATTATAAGTGATGTGGAGTCTAAGGAGAGCCCTAAGTCCAAGTCAAGTTGGAAATTACATGATAGACTAAAGTTCCAAATGAGTACGCGCAAGACTTGACTTTGGACGATCACACACACACACACACACACATATATATATATATATATATATATATATATATATATATATATATATATATATATATATATATATATATATATATAAGGGTTACCGCTCTAGAGTTCACAGTTACAGAGTGGTACGCTCAGGCCTAGTATGACACCCGGTGCCGGCTAAGCCTCTTCAGGTTTGGGGCATGACAGGGTGCCGGCTATGCCTGTTCAGGTTTGGGGCATGACAAACTTGGTATCAGAGTAGTTCTATCCTAGGGAGTCTACAAGTCGTGTCTAGTAGAGTCTTGTTTGTGGGTGTGTTGTGCACCGCACTTTTAAGCAGGAGGATACATGGCATTTAGGAATGTCACTCATTCTTCTTACTCTAGATCGTGTGGTAGAGCTCAGTTGTTAGATTCAAACTCCTAACTTTTATTTTATTCGTAATACAACGATACCTACATCTAGAAAGACAGTTGGTAAGATATTGAATGTGGCTATGGAAGAGTTGAGTCAGAAGAACTCGATTTTGCTTCATGCTTACGATGACTAAATGTGAGGTCTTCAGCAGATCATGTGTGTACTAAGACGTGTAATCTTCTTGGTAAGGATCCCTAAGACGTGAATATCTATCCACCCATATGGTAAAACAAAACGAGAGAATTAGAAGATAGATACAAGTTTCAATAAGTAAAAGAAGCAAGGTGGAGAAGGGTACGAGGTACCCAGTTAGTGAAGATTATCACAATTTAAAATTCAGGCAAAGAAATATAAGTATTTGAGTTACCGTCAACAGCAACAGAAATATGTACAATTGGCCACACCCATCTTAGTTATGCCCTATGGGAGCTAACAGATATTATTTAAGAGAAATATGGGATATAATGATCCAGCTGGGCTTAGAGTAACCCAAAATGGTGGATGGATTGTTAGCATTAGCTGCCATTTTCGAAGGATATTGCAAATGTGGTAATAGTTCTCCATGCTAGACACCCTGATGGTGCACTCTAGAATAGTACATTTAGATATGAATACTAGAATGTCCAGAAAAATTTCAGAAGACAAGCAGTGCAATCCTAGAAGAGATAAATATTTCCTTTGTATGGCTCCCGTCCCTTGTAAAGACAGAATGCTAGGTAACCCGAAAAGCTAGTGGATAGAGCAAGGGGAGCTAAAAGCGAAAGAATGTTTTGTTGAAGTTTTCAGAATAAGGTAATAGACAAAAATATTAGCAGGAGATAAGACGAGAGTTAATAAAGTATTAGGAGTAAGATGTGATAAATGGGTGATAACAGTAAATCAAAATATGATATAATGACAGAGTCTATAGTTAAGTGATGGAAAAGACAAGAGGTGATAGGCCTTGAGAAAATAAAAGAGTATAGGCCAAAAGTCATAACCTCATTTCAAGAAATGAGTTGGTGAGTCCAACGTGATTACCAGAACAAAAATTTAGACCCCTGGAGTAAGAGAAATCAGCATGGGCTAGTCAACAAGATAAACTAAACATCTATTAGGGATCGAATGATGTGATAAAAATCGACATTAAGAGAATTTCAAATATCACATTCCAGCAATAATAAAATGGACAACAGAAGAATAACCTTTCAAGGTCATTCAGGAAGACGCTCCACCAAAGCAAAGACTTTGAGCAAAGTTAAGCTTGGGGACTAAGTGTGCCAGTTACACTAGGTGTCACCCTCGTGCGTAAGGAATTCAGTTATCTCTGGTAAAGAAGGGTTATCGCTAGGCTAGTAAGAGTTGTTTACCGTGAAAATGGTAATAACAATTAAATTTGATTATGTGAGGTTCTAAAAATACGTGATCTATTTTTATGCTAGTTGTTAAGCAGTTGATGCTATGTGAAAGACTTAGAAACGAGATAAGAGCTTAAAAACAAGATGTTAATCAAACTGAATAACTGCCAATCGGGGCCTTGAGCTCGCCTATTCGAGGGTCTCGGGGTCGAGTTGGGTGCTCGGTTGGGAGCTATCGGGGGTTATCGATGGGCGACTAACAGTTGGAATAAAATCAATGACGGCTCTTTATGGACAACAATAAGCAATAAATGATGAAAAATAAATAGAACACAATGAATGCAAGCAATAAATGAAGCAATGAACTCAAGAAAATGTGTTAGAGAGCAGAGAGAATGTTCTTGTATATTTTTATATGGAGCAACAGATTTCTACAAAATGACAGGGACCCCCTTTATATAGGAGGGGAAATCCCAATGTAGTACAAATGTATTAATTACAAAGATATGGGCTGGTACAGCCATTTAATGCCTTGATTCATTTCCATACTAGTCCACTAGGCTTTGTCAGCTCTAGTCACGTGCCTCGGGAACTCCCCACTTTCACCATAATCGTCGGTCTATACTGCCTCGAGGTCGAGCATCGATGACCCTCGAGGGAGGAAGCTCAGCCGTAGTCTCGAGCCTTCGAGATGTGTTTTTGAGGTGTCGCAACAACGGGAAATTGGACCCTCCGATTTTACCATATACAGATAGTCCCCGCGTTTCTTAGAGTGGAACGATGAGAAACGACTTTGATACCCATCTCTTCGAACTTCCCGTGATGATGTCATATTGATGATGTAAGCCTTTGTGCTAACTGGGACGTCCCGTCAGTCCACTTTTCCAGAATTATTCGCTGCACTGTCGACCTTTATTCTTCAAAGCAATAGTATCGTCGTCAGTCCATTTTTCAAAAATGCATTGATTTCTCCTGCCGATACGTCTTTCAAAGACATTGATGGCTCTATCAGTTACATTTTCCATAAAGTATTGATTGTGCTTGTATGTTATGCTCCACTTTTTTTATAAATGGGAGCTTTCTCGAACCAGTTCCTCATCCAAGTGCTTTCTAATAGCCTCTCACCCCTTTCTTCTCTTTATCTCCATCCATTGTTATTTTCGATGTTTGAGCCCCGCGGCCTTAGGGCTGCATGGCAGCGTTCTCATCAGTCATGCCGTGGCCTTTCCCTATGGCTTTCCCTTACCGAGCGAGGTTACATCGGCTCGTCGTCGTTGTTGTTGTTGTTGTTGTTGCTGTTGCTGTCGTCGTTGGCTCGAGGTGATGAAATAGGGGGGCCGACTTCCTCCGACTTAGGAGGATTTTTGGAATCTACACCGCTGCTCGGGGGGGCGTTCGGACTATACACCGCTGCTCACCTCCCTACTTCGGCCTGGTGTGGCACTTCATCCCCTTTGCTTCCCAAGGGATGAAATGGCACAACCGGCCGCTTAACTTGCACGACACAATGTCCCAAGAAGTGGAATTAAAGTAGTCGTGCAGGTAGGGCCAGCGCCCACCAGATCTCCTATCGGGCCATGGTTTCCTTGGCCTGACAGAAGCCTTTGGTCTTTGGCGGGCTATGGCTCTTTTTTCTGCCTCTTCTGCATCACTTTCCTTTTCTTCATCTTCTCTCCTGAAGATGCTACTTTGGGAGACCGAGATGAGACCGTCGAGGAGGCGATGCTCGAACATACTACCGCCGAGGATGCTCCCCGGAGAATAGGCTAGGCTTTGGGCTTTAATTATATATGTACACCTTTTTGCTTCTTTGTTTCTGTGTAAGGACCCTTCGTGGGCTTTTGTAATCATATGTAAGGACCCCTCGTGGGTTTTGTAACCGTTGTTTATTAATGGAAAAGATGTTTCTTCAATTCGTCTCTAATTTATGCATTATTTCCCTTTCTTTGCTTTTGTGAAGAATCTGAATGTGTGATTCTACTGACTGGTATGGATACCGAGCCCGGGCGTAAGTATTTCTCTAGATCTTGATTGATTAACATGACTCCCCGCAGAACCCTTTGCCGTCCCTTGGGCCGAGCCCGGACTGGACTGATAAACTCGGGTTGTCGGGACCCCGACTTCGAGTTGAATAGAGACTGCCTTTAGGCTTTCGAGAGAAGTCCCCGAGTGGGGGTTTGCTCAAACCTGGGCCACCTGGAAACTTGTTTTGAACTTAGTGTAGATAGCCTTAAGGCGTTGTAGATAGATCCCGGATGAGGGTTTATCTGGGTTTAGATGGTACCTCGGGGCCAAGCCCATATGAGTAGAGTTAAAGCGCTTATTTTCTTCTTGAGAGAAGCCTCCGAGATTGGGTACCATCTCGGGACTTGTAATGACATTGATGGCTTTCTGGAGCCAATCTTCCTCTTGGTGGAGGTCCTCGAGATCGGGTACCATCTCGGGATTTATAATGATATTAATGGTTTACTTGGAGCCTTTCTTCTTTTTGTGGAGGTCCTCGAGGTCGGGTACCACCTCGGGACTTGCAATGATGCCAATGGCTTCTTGGAGCCTAACTTCTTTTTTATGGAGGTCCTCGAGGTCAGGTACCACCTCGGGACTTGCAATAATGCCAATGGCTTCTTGGAGCCTAACTTCTTTTTGATGGAGGTCCTCGAGGTCGGGTACCACCTCGGGACTTGCACTGATATCAATGGCTTCTTGGAGCCTAACTTCTTTTGGTGGAGGTCCTCGAGGTCGGGTACCACCTCGGGACTTGCACTGATGCCAATGGCTTCTTGGAGCCTAACTTCTTTTGATGGAGGTCCTCGAGGTCGGGTGCCACCTCGAGACTTGGTTGACGTGAGGTTTTCAACCTTGAAGCGTCGTGTGGCGATGTCGAGTGTAGGATACGGCTACGAAATGACCGAGGCGATTCCACCGGCATACCTTTCCAAAGCGATAAAGGCCTTAGCTAACATCTTTAACCAACATTTTTAATCGGCCTTCGAGGCAGGCGAGTGGTCACCGCTTTTTCCATATATAGGGTTGTCTTCACCCTTTTGGATATTCTGCTATTCTGAGTAGTTATCCTCTTTCATAGAGTTCTCCTTTCTGGCGCCAATTTTCCTTTAACTCAAAGCTTTCACCCAAGTCTTCATTTCCCCTTCCTTCATTTTACTATAGCCATGGATGCTATGCCCGAATCCGCTCGACAAGGAGAAAAGAGCTCCGCCTCTGGGCGCTTTGTTTCGGGAGGGAATCTCCTGCTAGAAGAGACTCCCAACGTTCGAGGTTATCGGGATTATGCCTCGAAGTTCATTTCTTTAATAGGAGAAGAGCACCTTGAGTTGGTGAGGAAGGACTGTGGATGGGGGGAAAGGTAGCATTGCGGGTACCTCCTCCGGAGGAGAGCATCATGGACCATGCCGAGGGATTTTTGAACGTGTACACGTACCCTTTCACGCTAGGCCCCCCTGATAGGGTCGTGCTTGATTTCTGTCGGAAATATCGAGTTACCTTAGCGTAGATTCATCCGTCGTTTTGGCGGATAGTACTGATAATAAGGTTATTTGCGGAGAAGGCAAGGCTTGAATTCACGCTCAGTCATTTTATCAGGTTGTACCGAACTTTTCACCATCGAGGTCTGCTAACCTTACGATGCCGGTCGGCCACGCCTTTCATTGTTGATGATGAAGAAAATGGAGATTAGGAGTGGATGAGTCGATTCGTCCGAGTACGAACTTCTGATATTATCCCCGTGGAGTTTATGCCATTCTCTGAGGAATGGAATTATACACGTAAGTTGTACACTCTTGCCTTCATAGTTTTTTAATTATGGCGAAAGAGTGTTCTGTAAAAGTTCCCTTTTTCCCTCTTCTATGGCAATTTCATGGATGCCGTGCGAGGTCCCTGATTTGCCAAATTGGGCTCGGGAGTTGGCGGCCCACTCGACCTGCGATGAGCGTAAGTGGCGAGCTTTGTCTAGGGGCAGATGGGGGGCAAAACATCATGGTATGTGTTGTGCAATTTGTTCCCTTCCCTTTTTTTAGTTGGAAAAGCACTTTCTCTTTCTGCGTACTATCGCTTTTATTGTAGGCATCGGGGAGCCTTCTGAGGTAAGGCCGTGCCCCTTTGGAAAGGGAGAAGGGTTGCTAGCTTCTGGGCTAAAGAATGATAACAATAAGCAAGAGATACCTTTGCAGGGCGACGCTGCTCAAAGCAAGGTGAACCTGGACCGGGGGCCCGGAGTGGAAGTATTGACTGAGCCTGCAGCGCATGGAATTTCTAGCTTTGGAAAGGCGGTTTCTCCTCCTCTATCGTCCTCTTTTTTGTCGAAGGTACTTTAAGGGATACTCAAAACCCGAGATCATATGCACCGAGCGATCATGCCCCGACCGGGGTCGACTCTTTCGGAGCTGAGGGGGCCAGGCTAGCAGATGTGTGCTCGACCTTCTAGGAAAACCAGTGGCTTCACTCTGCGGTGAGTTTTGGCACAGGCCTTTCAAGTTTCGTGCCTTCCCTTCTTTATTGAGTTTTCCTTTGCTGGCTTTTGACAAGCTTAAGTCCGAGCTGCTTCGCCGTGAGGCCAGGCTGCGAAAAGCTCTGGATGAGGAGAAATCCCTTAGGCTCCTATGCGATGAAGGGGAAGTCGAGCTGGCACGCTTACGGTATGAGGTGAGTCGGAGCTTCAATTATGAGAGCTATTTGAAGGAGCAGGTAGTTTTTGTCCGAGGGAGTGTGTGTTCCTCCTTTTGGCTCCTGAGGCTCAAGTTTCGTTTTATTTCAGTTGCAGAAAAAGACGAAAGACCAAGAGCATCTTTGGAATGAAGTTGGCCGAGCCAAGTGCGAGTATGATGAGTTAAAGGCTCAGGCGGACGCTCATGTTTCGGCGGGGAAGGGTGCTTTGGCTAAAGCTTCCACCCTTGAGGTTCAGCTTCGCTTAGCTCGTGATAATAGCTCGGTTCGAACAGATATGATTACGAAGCTCGAGTCTGAGCTTTTGAAGATAAAGGCAGAGGTAGTGGACGCCCGGACTGAAGCTGTAATGAGCCGAACTAAGGCCGACCAGAAAGTGGCGGTCTATTTGAAGGACGTTGTCGATGGTCAAGCTGAGCTGAGAAGGATTTTTGACCGTGAGGGTTGGAGCAAGGAATATGCTCGGTGTAAGTCTCAAAGGGAAACCCTCGAGGAGATCCATGCTAGGGGCTTTGACCTCTCGAGAGAGGTGAAGCGGGCGAGGGCGGATGAACGAGGCGCTAGGCCACTTCTGTCCGACACCGAGGATAGCGAGGATGAGGCCGACGGGCCATGTCCCAAGGGGGACGTAGATTTTCTTTTCTGATCCTGTACTTAGTACTATCAAAGTATGTTGTAAATAGAGCTTGTATTTTTTTGCATGTATGTACAAAGAGGAAACCTCTCAGTTTTGTTTCTCCTGCATTTCTTTTACCTTGGTTTTAGCCAGATGAACTGGTCTTTTGAGTTGAGAGGAATCCTTGGATTCGTGGTATGGCCCTGGGGCTCATTAGGCTGGCCCGTAGGCTCTTACGCGCTTTGTTGATGCGACCTTTTAGTATAAGCCGGGGACAATGGCTCTTATGCTTTTGCTCTTAGGTAGATTTAGTTAACTATTTTGGGTTCAGTCTCCGAATCGGGTTTCGACCTCGAGCTCATTCGACCCTCAAGTTTTGAATTTAGAGCTGGTCCTTAGGCTCCTACGCATTGGGTCGACGCGACGTTTTGTGTGAGCTGGCAACA
Source organism: Nicotiana attenuata (assembly GCF_001879085.1). NCBI lineage: Eukaryota > Viridiplantae > Streptophyta > Magnoliopsida > Solanales > Solanaceae > Nicotiana > Nicotiana attenuata. The sequence continues at coordinate 41,069 of NW_017674566.1, forward strand.
ACGGCTCTTACTCTTTGGGTCGATGCGACCTTTTATGTGGGCCGGCGACAATGGCTCTTACGCCTTGGGTCGATGCGACCTTTTATGTGGGCTGGCGACAATGGCTCTTATGCTTTGGGTCATTGCGACCTTTTATGTAGGCTTTATTTTTCCCTCGATAAGGATTTTTGAAATAGTGTTTGCCTGACTCTTCGAAGGTTTAATAAAAAACCTCGATTATGAGTCGTTATATGGCGATGATCGAGCACCTCAGGAGGTTTGGCTTGGAGACTGAGTATCTCGAAGCAAATATTTAGGAGATGACATGGTCTAAGCTCTTTTGCCTATGTCGAGGGTAGCCTGTTTAACCGGTTCTTTTCGAAGTTGATTCGAAGTAATTGAAGGCCTGTGATTTCGTAGCGACGGTCGGGCGTCCCCGAGTCGCGTTAGTTAGGCTGGTACAGCCTTGTGACCGTAGTCATTTGTGTTTGGCCAGAGCCATTTTTAGTCTCGAGTGAAGTAGTTTCGGCATCTATATCAAGGGTATGCCTTTTAGGGGTCTTACAAGTTCGATATATAGCCTTAACTTTGAGATCAGTTTTATGCCTTTAGTAAGGTCTTACAAGTTTTACATGCCTTTGAGGTCTTACAGTTTGGATACTTGGTACAAGTATGGTTCATGCCTTGCTTGAGGTCTTACAGATATCGTCACTGCCTTATGTAGGTCTTACGAGATCGAGGCTGCCCGCTTGGGGTCTTATGGCCTCGGATTTTTGTTGGTAAGTGGCGATTGGCGACAGTCCCCGAGTCATCGAGGGTTCCTTGGCTCGGGAGTCGTTACTTGTAAACTTGGTATTGCCTCATTGGGGGCTTACAATTTCGGAGTTTCCGACCCGGAGGCCTTGCGATTTTTGCAATTTTGACGCCAGTCCCCGAGTGCTCGGGGCGCTTTTGGCTTTGGAGCCATTTTGTGACTTTGATGTTGCCTCGTTGAGGGCTTATGAGTTTGGAGCTCCGACCCGGAGGTCATTCAAGCAGTCCCCGAGTGTTCGGGACGTTTTTGACAGAGGAGCCGTTTTTGCAAAAATACCGAGCTTCTTTGAAACGCAAAATGCTTTTTTGAAATCATTCTTCAATTACTTGGTGAGAGCATACATGTCTTTGCTGTTGTGGGCTCGGTTATTCTATGCGGGCACGGTTCGTTCGACCATTTGGCCGGTACATTATTTTTCCTATCGAGACCCCGTTAAGCATATCTTAGCTTCTCCGAGGAGGTGATCTTCCAGGGGGATGCCCTCCAGTATTTGAGGTTGATTGTAAGAGAAGCCTTGAATACTCGTTGAGTTTTCCTTAGGTAGCATATAGGTGTTGCCTCATTAAAAACATTGCTGGTAAAACCCTTTTTGGGATAAAAACTCGGTCGAAGGAAAAGAGTGCAACGCATGCTTTTGAAACCTAAGGCCTTCGAGTTGGAGAGTGCTTTGGCCGTTTCGATCGGATACCTGAACTCGAGTCAGTGTAGAATGTAATTGAAAGAGAAAGGAGACGGTCATACCTTAGTGTAGAATGTGTCGGTGATGTTTCGAGCCCTGATGTGTTTCAGTCGCTTGTGATGAGGATGCGGTAAGGTCCCCTGCTTTGTTTAGTCTGGAATAGTCGAGAGTGCAGCTTGTTATCGCTATTTTACTATTTGTTTATCCTTCGGCTCCTTCAAAGGTGGAGGTACCGGCATCGGGGCCACATCGTGCACCGCGAACATTTCTGTCGCCACATGCTGTTCCCCGTAGACGATTTTAATCCCATCCTTTGTTAGGAATTTCATCATTTGATGGAGGGTGAATGGCACTGCCCTCATGCAGTGTATCCATGGCCTTTCGAGCAAGGCGTTGTACCTAATGTCTCCCTCGATGACATGGAATTTGGCATTTTGGGTTTTGCCGGCCACGTTAACAGGGAGGGTGATTTCCCCTTTCGTTGTTTCGCTCGCCACGTTGAATCCGTTGAGGACTCGAGAGGCGGGTACAATTTGGTCAAGCAGTCCTAGCTACTCTACCAACCTCGACCTGATAATGTTAGCCGAGCTACCTGGATCCACAAGTACACGTTTAATTTGAAATGTATTTACAAGGAAAGAGATTACCAGTGCGTCGTTGTGAGGTCGAGACAAGGTCTGGATGTCCTCGTCGCTGAATGTGAGGGCATCCTCGGGTATGTAGCCCCGAGTTCGCTTTTCTCTGGTGATGGATATTTTTGTTCTTCTCATCATGGGCTCCTGTAGGGCATCGATGCCTCCCAAGATTATGTGGATGACATGTTGCGGCTCATTCGTTTCGTTTTTCTTGGCCGCCTCTCTTCCCCGGAATTGATTTTTGGCCCGGTCGCTTAGGCATTCTCCGAGGTGACCTTTATTGAGTAGTCTGGCTAGTTCTTCTCGGAGTTGGTGGAAATCCTCGGTCCTGTGGCCGTGCGTGTTGTGAAATTTACACACTAAGCTATGATTCCTTTGCGAAGGATCTGATTATACAGGTCTGGGCCACCTGGCGTCTCTGATTTTACTGATGGCGAACACGATGTCTGATACGTCGACGTTGAAGTTGTATTCTAACAAACGAGGTGCCTCCGTTGGCTCTGTGTGCCTATCAAATCCGGCTTTGTTGACGAGTCCCCGTGGATTCTGTCCTCGATCCATCCTTCGATCATTGCGAGGTATGTTGCGCCTCGGGGTGTTTCTCCTGTCTTTGATATATGGCTGGTACCTTTCTTTGTTTGGCTTTGGCTCCTTCGCCAAAAGCCTGCTTGGGTATACCGAGCCCAAAGGGGCTCCTAGTTGGTCGTCCTCGACCCTGATTTTCGACTGATATCGGTTATAAAAGTCTGACCATGTCACGGCGGGATATTCAATCAGATTCTGCTTCAGCTGCTTCGAAGCTATCGAGCTTCGTTCATTCAGACCTTGAGTGAAGGCCTGCACTGCCCAGTCGTCGGAGACTGGTGGTAGTTCCATCCGTTCCATTTGAAAGCGAGATACAAACTCTCGCAGCATTTCATTCTCCCTTTGCTTGATCTTGAAGACGTCGTATTTCCTTGTTGCTACTTTGATGGCACCGGCATGTGCCTTAATGAAAGAATCTGCCAGCATGGCAAATGAATCTATTGAGTTTGGGGCCAGGTTGTGGTACCACATCATTGCCCCTTTAGAAAGCATTTCCCCGAACTTCTTCAGCAGGACGGACTCGATCTCATCGTCCCTCAGGTTGTTGCCTTTTACCGCACAGGTGTAAGCAGTAACGTGCTCATTGGGGTCCGAGGTTCCATTGTACTTCGGGAGGTCTGGCATTCTGAACTTCTTCGGAATGGGTTTCGGAGCCGCTTCTTGTGGGAACGGCTTCTTTACGAACTTCTTTGAATCCACACCTTTTAAGATCGGGGGTGCGCCCGGAATTAGGTCGACCCTGGAGTTGTATGTCTCGACCTTCTTGTCGTTGGCCTCTATCTTCATCTCGCCCGTTTATTTCCTCCTCGTGAGGTCCTCGAGCATCTTTACGATGGCAGGGTCGGCTGCTGACCCATTGTTTCTTGACCTCTATGGTATCTGCTCGTCTGGGCGAGCCGTCCCTGGTGCTACCGTGCTAGGAGTTCTCTGCTGACTTTGCAGCTGAGCAATAGCCAGCTGTTGTGCCTGCAACAAGATCTCGTTCTTCCCTAGATGGGGTTTTCTGAGCATCTTGTTGGTCGCCTTGGTGTATGCTCCTATTGGTGTGGGAGCTTATTTCGGCGTGTTGAGCGTCGCGTGAAACTGTGTCCACAGGAATTGGTTCTGATGCGTTCTCAGGGTTTTGTGGTGGTACACCAACACTTGGGACGTCAACACCATTTTCTCCGTGGTTCTCATGATTGTTGTTTACTGAATCAGATATTTTGACATGAAATCAAAGATCTTGGGAAAGAAAAAGTCTGAAAGATAACTTGCGTTGAGTAGTGAGACTAGCAAGAGAATAATCACTATTATGTTTAGCCCCACGGTGGGCGCCAAACTGTTTACCGTGAAAATGGTAATAACAATTAAATTTGATTATGTGAGGTTCTAAAAATACGTGATCTATTTTTATGCTAGTTGTTAAGAGTTGTTGCTATGTGAAAGACTTAGAAACGAGATAAGAGCTTAAAAACAAGATGTTAATCAAACTGAATAACTGCCAATCGGGGCCTCGAGCTTGCCTATTCGGGGGTCTCGAGGTCGAGTCGGGTGCTCGGCTGGTAGCTATCGGGGGTAATCCATGGGTGACTAACAGTTGGAATAAAATCAATGACGGCTCTTTATGGTCAACAATAAGCAATAAATGATGAACAATAAATAGAACACAATGAATTCAAGCAATAAATGAAGTAATGAACTCAAGAGAATATGTTAAAGAGCAGAGAGAATGTTCTTGTATATTTTTATATGGAGAAACAAATGTCTACAAAATGACAGGGATCCCCTTTATATAGGAGGGAAAATCCCAACGTAGTACAAATGTATTAATTACAAAGATATGGGCTGGTACAGCCATTTAATGCCTTGATTCGTTTCCAGACTAGTCCACTAGGCTTTGTCAGCCCTAGTCACGTGCCTCAGAAACTCCCCACTTTCACCATAATCGTCGGTCTATACTGCCCCGAGGTCGAGCGTCGACGACCCTCGAGGGAGGAAGCTCGGCCGTTGTCTCGAGCCTTCGAGACGTGTTTTCGAGGTGTCGCAACGACAGGAAATTGGACCCTCCGATTTCAACGTATACAAGAGTCAATAAAGACGTGAAAAGATGCCAAAGATGAAAAGGGAAACCATATATAGGTAAATCTTCATAGCATTAAATGTTAGTACTCCCCAAAAGAGAGGAAGACGGTGTGATATGGGCATGTACTGACGAGTAGTTAGTAGTTGATTCAGGAAGAGCTTAGTTATGGCTAGATAAGAGGTCTCAGATAAATCAGTAGATCATGTAAGATAAATGTAGTGAAACCCAGCATAGGAAATTCAGTCTCGCAGATACGACATCTTAATCCTTGAGAAATATTCAGATAGGAGTTAGGGTAATAGAAGGTAAGGTATAAGTGTTACAGAAATAAAACAGTGTGCCACTAGGGAGATAATCGAAATTTCAATTCAGAAGCAACCCTATGAGCACAAGGGCGTGGGGGTAAGTAACTAAGGATAATGATAGGTGAGTAAGAACATCAGAAATTACGTGGGGTATACAATTTAATAAGCTCGCAGCTTTACAAGAGTCAAAGGGTCTTCCCTAAGCACTACAGCGAAAGACTAGCTGAGAAAAATAAGGAAAAAGGCTTCAAGCTAAGCATAGTGACCTAAAGAGGAAATGATCTTATAACAACAATCTCACTACAACATTGTATACACTCTATAAGAAAGTGACACCTATTGTGGATAATGAACGGGGAAAAAAAATAATATTCGAGATCATATGAGTTGCATGAAATTCCAATAGGTGTGGGCACTAAGATAAGCCAAGTATTCATGCAACAAGTGGCAGAACGACCAGGAGAAGTAATTGCTTACTTTTAAAGAAAGCTGAGAAGGCACGAAAGGAATTATTCGATCTACGACCTGGATTTAGTTACGTTACGATCGCACTCTAGATTTAGGAGTACTATCCATAAAACATATATGTAGACATTCATACAGTTACGGGAGACCTCGGTATAGGTTAAAAGAAAGAATTGAGTCCATGTTACAGACAAGGGCTTGAACTGTTACAAGGTTATATCATGGATGTTCCAAAGCGTCTACGAAAGGCTAAAATAATAACTAATACCCTAAGCCGTAGATCGGAAGATAGCTTAAGCCTACATAAAGGCTGAGAGAAAAGAGGAATCCAAAGAGTTAATCAGCTAAGTAAATTAGGAGTCTGATTACTAGACCAAGATAATTATAGAAATCGTGATTTAGAACATTGCAGATTCACCCTTAATATCAGAGGTGCAAGAGAGATAGTACAACAACCATATTCTATAACGACTCTACGATAAAGCAGTTAGAAGAGCACCAGCCTCATAAGAAGTCAGTATGAAGCTCCCACCGGATTGTGTATGCACCAGAGGTGCAAGTATTATAGTACAGCTTCAAGTTGTGGAGGTGAATCCTACCTATGTGGAAGGGAGGTTATGAAAGATATAGAGATACGATGCGAGATTTAATGGTAATTAAGGTAAAAGTGAAGAAGGTACGAGATACTCAAGTGCAGAAGGTAGTGAATAGTCCAGACTTCAAATAGAGGGTTAGAAACACTGTGATTCAGTATCCACAAATGATAGTTGTGTCGTCAGTGGCATATCTTCTAGTCTATGGTTTCTAGATACCGAGAGGTTTAGTTAAGAGAGTACAAAAGAGCTATAGATGGCGTGATGTTTCGCTGAGGTTGCAGAATAACATAAGGAAATGTATGGTGCTAGAAAGTTAAAGGAAGGTTGTGAGTACTATATATAGATATGTGTAGGTTGCGAGCTAAAGTATGGTAGAGCAACAAGGTTTTAGGTGGACAGGAGTAAGGATAAGAAGAGGTGTTGAGAAGGTGATGAGTATAGGTAAGGCCTCAAGATTAAGCCCATCAAAACAAGAGAGCTGATGGTTTCTGTAAGTTATAGAAAGCTCTGTATAGCCTGAATGAACTCGGAAGAGTTTAAGACTATGACCATTTAGAAGAGATGGAATGCCGTAGTAGAATAAGGGTGTAATTGTGATAAATGTTAAGAGGATGACATTTAGGCTTTTGATTGAGCAATTATTCAATGAGAAGGGATTTCATGAATTGCATGAGATTAGAATACCCCCATAAGATGAATCATGTTGGGATGCGATGAAATACGGTTATTGAAGTATAGTATCGTCCCTAGGTAGATCAGGCAAATAACTTCGGATGTTCCTCTATGAGAAGTGAGCCCTAGTGACAATATATTACATAAGAGCTTTCAAGTTATCAGTGGTAGATTATAGATCAACATTAAGGTAAATCAATAATAGATGGATAAACGTTTCAAAGTACGAGATGAGATTCGGTTGTCATTCTTAAGATGAACAGTAATGAGGAAGCACTAAAGGACTTAGATTTATACATATAAGCTAAGCAGCGAGTGAGTAACTTGGAGTTTAGTAGCAGACCTCAGTAATAATAAATCGAAGTAAGTGTTATGGTATAGTATGACTTACCTAGATGCAGTAAAGCCATAAGGATAGATATACAAGGCAACAAAATAAGATATAGCAACAGTCGTATGTTTGACAAAGTGCAGAGGGAAGAACTTCATTATACCTATATATACCGGGAGGAACAACTTGTCATAGTTCTGTATATGTTACCAAAGTGAGGCCTACGGATTGGCTAAAAGCTGGAGGAAAAAGGACAGAAGAGTCGCATAGGCGCACATACAAGGACAAAGTCATACAGGCTGCATGATAGAAGGTCGCAACAGTTATGATATTGGAAGAATTCCGACAACAAGTCATGGTATGAGAAAGAGGCCTAAAAGGAGGAATGTCCTAGCCTTCGGATTTATTCACAGATTAAGTGCCTAGATGGCAAGGAGAGTATTACAATATTCGTAACAACTATGGGTTATGAGACTGATTATCGCATCAACCAACATTCGAGGACGGATGTTCCAAATGGGGGAATGATGTTACGCCCCATGTTTTCGTATGTAAGAGTACGTCTTAAGTCAATTGATATCAGCTCAGAAATGAGATCATCTTTGAAAGTACATAAAGTAAGTTAATCATGTTACCATGGAGGTTACAATTATTTAAGATCATGAATACCAAGTACCAAGAGGGTTGGAAGGCTTAGAAGCTAAACGAATTGAAGAAAATAAGTTTCGTCGAAAGTCAACAAGTTGAGAATGTTATAACATGTACTTTTGGGGTGAGAATAGGGTTCTTGAATTTATAAGGAGATTATGTTATGCGTCATTTTAGTCGTATGATAGACATGTGTTATGTTTTGAAGTCAAGCGAGTTGTGGAACAAAAATTGGAAAAGGTCATCACAAGTTACATTCATAAATGCGTTGAAACTTAGTTAAAATGTAGCCGATATTTTATCCAAAACTTGGAAATAGGGGATGATCTACCTACCAAATTAACTATACACGAGTCTAGTTTCTAATGCATTAGATCGATCATCGATACGACATCGGAGTAGAGAGATATTTGCAGTTTCGCGAGACTACGCAGACTGCATAGGTGACAAGTAGGTGTGTAACTAAAGATTTTTTAGAATACATTTCGTGTACTATATGAGGTCTTTTTGGGACATATTATATACCAAATTTAAGGTCTTGGAATTTAGTTTCTAATGCTCTTAATCGTTCGTTCATACAAAATCTAGATAAAAAGATATAAGTGTCGGAAGAATGGCCAATGCTAGGGTGCCAAGCTAGTACCTCTTTGACTTTTCAAAAGTTGATATATATAGGGTTTTAAATCGTCTTTCTCCTTATTTTTCATATAAGACGAAACTGAGAACCCCCCAAAACTTACCCTTAAGCTCTCTACAAGGGTTCCAAAGAAGATTAACATCCCGGGTACGAAATCAAGAAGCAATAATATTAGAACGATCCCTACGACTTAAGTATCGGTATCTCGCCTCTCTTTTTCTTTGTAGTTTGAGTTTTGGAAGGTACTTCATGTCGCGCCCCCTTTTTCTCACGAAATCGGGCTTCAAAATTTTGGGACAACTCCTTTCCTTTTGGAATTGGGTAAGGAATTTGAAGAGTCGCCACCTAACGGATTAAGGTGTGTTCGGGCACCTAGAACAATTAACTCATACAACCAGTTTACGTCACCAGAGAACGGGTAAGGGCTCGAAATTACCTTGAGGGGAAGGTGTTAGGCACCCCTCGAGGTCCAAAACGGTGGGTCCCGACCAAACTCAATTATGTGAATTAGTCTTTAAAGGAAAGTTAAACAATTTAAAACAAATAGATAATTACTTTAAAACAAGAATTAAAGGGGTCCTGCATTTTTTAGCCTATAGGATCATTTCCATGCAATACTTGGTAACTTTCCCCAAATTGGGGTGATACGCGATAGCATTAGCGCACAGGTCATCATCTCCTTTACTACCCGATTACTATCTTTCAATTATTACCTAAGCGTTCTATTAGCTTCTAATGCGTACCTTATGCGTTCACTACCCATCCCTTACCTATGGTCCTGGAGGTGTTTAGGACCTCTACTTTGAATAGTTCTAGACTCACCTATGTTGCTTAAAAAGGAGATAGCTAAGCAACAAACAAAAGTTCAGATAGGACTGCCACATAAGAAGCAAATAAAGGCTCATGTTAACCTCCACAAGTAAACAGCAAATGCACGCAATTCAAACAGAGAATTTTATCAATTTAAGACCCTATAGGCAGGATATCTAGATGAGCATAAGTAGAATATAACATAACAGCTTTATTAAAGCGAGCAGCAGTACCTATCAGTTTGCCTACTGATTTTTGTTAATATTCTGAATCTGGGCAGCAGCAAAAAATCACAGTTTTTAGACCCAGAATTCTTAATTACCTACAGGCTTGCTAAGTGAGGACCATAGCAAAATCCTATAGGCATGGTATCTAAAATTGTTAATTAACGACTACAGTTTATAAGCCAGTTACTGATTTTAACGAACAGATTTTTATCTCTTTAGATCCTATAGACATGCTTTCTAATTTACAGAATCAGTTATCTCCTATAAACATGATTTCTAGGTGTTGGGACTGATTTATTTATTTCCTATAGACATGATATCTAAATTGCAGAAACTGATTTTAAATTCCCTATAGGCATGATATCTAAATTACAGAAACTGATTTTTCACCTATAGGCATGGAATCTATGTGGGCAGAGACGTTAACAAATGTGGCAAGTTCAGTAATTTACATAGAGAAGATCATATATACATGATCTCTAATGCACATTGAGATTGAGAATATGCGTAGAACATGGATTCTTGATGCAAAATTGACAAAACAAACTATAGGCAGGATTTCTAGTATGCCAGAGTATGAGGATTCTGGATTTCAAACGGTGAGACAAGATCCTATAGGCATGATTTCTAGGCGAGCAATAACATTCACAAAATAACCTATAGGCAGGATTTCTACCCGAGTTTGAACAAAGATATATTAAAAAAACCTCCAACTTTTACTAGTAACCCCATATCTGCTTATTATAAGAACCGTTACATTATTACAGACCAATATGAATGAATTACATAATATTATCTATTACACTATAGGGAGCCTTAGCAGGCCCAACATCAACCTGGGAACCAGGCCTTCAAGCAAAGCAAGTTTGAAGCATACAGGCAGTCCATCCATGATACACAAAACTGGGCTTCTGGTGCGTCAAAGTTCCCAAGGGCCTCGGGGACCCCGGGCAATGCTCACACCAGAACCTTTCTCAAAGAAACAGTTTGTAAGAGATTGGAAAGCCAGCCCCAATGTGTCAAAGTTTGGAGGAGTCCCAAGGACCCTAGGCAGTGCTCACACTGGGGGTGGTAGGAACCTAGGTAACTAAGAGTAGAAGTTTTGAAAATAGTATATAAGGGGTAGGGGATAGTTTTAGAAAAAAAACATTTTTTTAGGAGCAAACAGAAATAGAATTCCACCTAGATAAGCAAAATCCAGACAGATTGGTATAAATACTGTGTCAATTAAAGCAATCACAAAAGAGCAGGGGCACTTGAATTACAAACAGAACTAACCACACATATTTGCAGTACTTAAAAATGTTATGAATAAAGGAATACAACTGAATCAAATAAGGTTTCACATGACTGAAGTTGACTTGGTTTATTTATTATCACTTGGTGGAATCGTATAGACATGTATTGAACAGAAAAATATGCTGAAGTTAAAATAACTAACCAAACAAACACTTAGAGCAGGATGGTAGGAATTTAAAGCATACTAGTCTAGAAGGAAGTACATAGAAATCATGGATCAAACAGAAACATGCTAAGGTGAACTAACCATACCAGCACATAGAACAGGATAGGTTAACAGGAATTAAGGCATGCTAGTCAAGAGAGAAATAAATAAGAAGCACAAGCATGTTGAGTTATGTAATAGACCGATTATATAAACATATAGAATAGAACAAGATAATCAGGAATTAAGGCATACCAGTTAGGGAAGAAGTAAACAGGAAGGTGAAGGCAGGTGGAATCCAAGATTCTAGCCTTGGCTTTCAGCCGGCTAGACAAATCAGCAAATCAGAGTGATAGAAAAAACTCAAGTCGTGTAAGTGTGTAAGTGTAGGAGTGAGCTTGTGTCTTAGTGTGTGCTCGTAAGCGTAGGTGTCCCCTTTAAAATCAGAATGGTGAAAGGATTATATAGCATATAGTAGAGTAAATAAGTAAGGTAGGAAAATCAAGGGCACACAAATAAGGTATGCAAAATCAATTAACAAGTTAATTAGGGCTAAACATCAATCAATTAAGAAGACAGAATCCTGAAAATGTCATTTAAATTACGGAGAATCTCATACGAAATCAATTAGCGGACAGAATTGAGGTTTAATACGGTAAGCAATAAGTCCAGAGACCATTTATAGGTCGGTCACAATAATCAAAACCCGAAAATCAGGCTAGTAATGTAATTAAGGAAAGTAGTACCAATTATGAATCACATATAAGGAAAGAATAAGTAAGAATCTTTTGAAGAGATATCAGTTTTGAAAAGGAGTACAATTTCAAACCCTAATTAAGCAAGTAAACCAATTAATCAGTTTAGTTGACAGGGCCAAAATAATCGGGCAAACATTATAGCAAGCAGTATAATAATTAGAAGCCCTAGGGCATAAAGACATAGGGATGAAAATCAACCGAAAAGTAAAGGAAGAAAACCGGAGTTAAACACTTAAACATCTTAACACATTTTGCAGAAACTTAAAAAGATGAAACCCTAGCTTTTAGGGAAAAATAAAAATCGGTTAACAGTAATAAGAAAACAGCAGAATCTTAAAGGAAAAGTAACAAACAAACTCAAACTGCTTCAGATCTAAGGAGATCTGAACGATTTAGCCACGAATAGTTAGGTTATGTAAAAAAAATAAACAGAGGTGAGAAAAATCTTGTTTGAACCAGAGATTTGAAGCAATAAACACGAAGATATCAATACTCACAAACATAGGAATGAACACTATTACACCTCCTTTTTCTACCCGAAAGGGGGCATAAGGGAGTTTTTCCAATTAAAGTGAGAATAGCCGAAACGGGATTATTTACATCAAATTCAGAGTCGCCACTTGGGATAATTTATGGTGTCCCAAGTCACCAATTTAAAATTCCGAATCGAGGAAGCTTGACTCTGTTTTACAGTCCGCAAAATACAGAAATCCGGGTAAGGAATTCTGTTAACCCGGGAGAAGGTGTTAGGCATTCCCGAGTTTTGTGGTTTTAGCACGGTTGCTTTAATCATACTTGGCCCAATTAAATTGTTTAATTACTTGTTTTAGAACCTATGTGTATTTACCTCTTCTAATTAAGAAATTATCCTAAAACGAGTCACGCGTACGTGTACTCATTTCGTTTGGCGCGTGAAAAATCATGTCACGCGTACGTGTCCACAATTAATCACACTTTATTATTATTAAGAAAGTTTGGCGGAAGTTGCACGAACTCATACCCCGATTTTGTTTTTAAGATCGTAATTATATCACGCGAACGTGTACACAATCACGATGATATATTAAATCGCGCCTAAAGCAAACTACGAATATTCATGCTTACTTCTTAAAACTAATTCGCAATTTGATGTAAGGCTACTAATTATAAATATGCATTGGGTAGATAGGTTGAACTTTAATTATTTTGTGGAAAATTGGGGCCAGCAGTCAGCCCATTAGGCTGCTATCCAAAAACATTAATGAAATAAATTACTGAAGCTGATTGGGCTCGAAATTGAGCCCAAAAGTGGAAAGAAACAGAAAACAAGGCACGCCAGGTCTAGTTTCGACCAAGTTGCCTCATCTGGGCCAATACCAGGCCCAATTCCTGCTAAGGCCCTATTGAAGCCAATCTCTTCAAACCCACAGACAACAGAACACTATATCAAATTCTAAAAATCAAATATGCATGAATAATCATATTATTAAATTCTGAAATTCAAATATGCATGAATAACCATATTATAGACTGGAATTTATTAACAAGCCATTAGTAAAGATAATTTAAACTACTCATCGATCACATTAATATCAAATATGTAATCACTCTAGCAATGCTCGAATTCTAAACAATTAAATTAAATGTACTCAGCAACAAACACAGTGCATTTTCCGAACATGTATGGCATGCTAACCAACATCCTCTAATAACTGACCCATAAGCTACTGGAGCTATTAATTCTTATGAAATTTTGAATGATACATGGAAAATATAGACTAATTTAAACATTCACACATGAGGCCCCCAACTAGGCTATTGACTATCAGGCAGATCCAAAGTACTTAAACAAAAGCTAAGAAATTACAAGGCTGAATAACTTGAAAGAATCATATGTAAAGAAAACTGAAATTTGTCATTTCGAATATCAACTTCATATTACAAGTACATTTCTCAAAGAAAGAGCATGCTTGCACTCCTATGGTCACTCAAGGTTCAAGAAGTACCTGGTTATAGAGCAAAAAACAGGGTGAGCGATCTTCGAAATCAATAGAGTACAGCAGGAAGAAGTGAAATCAGCAGCAGAGAAACAACAGTATCACAGATCCAGTCTTAAACCACATTTTAACTTTTGAAAACAAGTCAGAAATCCCAAGGAAGAAACTATTCTAACTTTAGGTAAAAAAAAACAGAAAGAGATCAGCTAATGGAACAGTAGAGCCAAAGTTTTTTAGAGGTATTTTTTAAGGTCTGAATCTATCTATTGAATGAGGAGAGGGTTCTATATATACCTTAAAAGAGATGTTGTGTGCTCTCCAAGTCAAGGAATAATTCCCTTTGAAAGCAGCCCTCAAAGAGCATCTTTTTTAACATAATTGGAGAGCTGGCTGTTTCTAATTGGTTTGAGTATTTTGTACTGGCCAAATAGGGCCAGCTGCCCATGTTCTAGAACCCTCTAACTGCCTTATCTCAATTTCCTATTTACCCAACCTTCAAATGACCCCTTTAAGTTCTTTTTTGTTCAATTACCCCCTAAAAGTGTCTAATGATTTACAAACCATAACAAACAATCAACAAAAACAGCAATTATCGGATTAAAATAACAAATAAACAACAAAACAGTGCAGTTAAATCCTATAATATTAAGCATCTAAAAAAGAAAACCTAAATCAAGCTAAACCTTAGCGTGAACCAAAATGATGGAATCAGCAAGCATTTTTCATGCAAAGAAACTGCCAACTCAGAAGCAACCATGTTTTTGACAATTCAGGTTAAACTGAGCAGAATGAACGGACAAACAATCAACAAAGCAAAAAATTGTAAACCCTAAAACATGCGAACTAAACAGAGACGACAATTATGAAGAAGGAAAACAAAGAAGAACAAAAATAGAAAGGAAAGGGAATACCATACCAGACAGTTGCCAACTTGGATCGAACTATATGGGGTACATGAACTGAGACTAACATCAATCGATTACTCTCATCAAGAGCAATCGACTGATGTTAGTCATGGGTTCAAACGACCAAATTTGCATGCCCAAATCGGAGACAGAAATGAACCTAGGGTTTCAAACCTAGATCCGAAATTAATGAAGTAATGGCGGGGGCTTTGGGAAATCGACAACGGATTAAGGTTTAAAGGCGTGTGAGGAGTGTGGGGTGTAGTTTTGGGGTTGTTTGGGCGACCTAGGGTTTTGGGTTTCAATTTTAGATCTGGATTTAATGGATTTGGGTGGTAACTTGGGAGAAATTGGTGATGGATTAGTGTTCAGGGGGTTGTGGTGAGTGTAGAGGGTGAATTTGGGGTGGTTTGGTGATGGGCCGCTGTCGTGGGTTGATTTCCGGCAGGTGGCGGCTGGTGGTGAAGAGAAAGGGAATCAGGGCGGCTAAGGTATGTGTTTTAGTGAGCGAGACAGGTAAATGGGGGAGGGGGGGTCTGAAGGGCTTGGGGGTGGGGGGTTTAGGATAGTTATATGGTAAGGATAGGCTAGTTCCCGATCGTTCGATCTAAGGAGATCAACGGTTGGGATTGAAAGAAACCAAACGACGTCGTTTGGTTAAGTGGGGGGGCAGGACCGGGTGTGGGGATTGGGCTGTGCGAATTTTTGGAGAGAAAAGGGTTTGGGCTCAGCAATTTCAAAGGCCCAAATCGAGTTCTAAGACCAAATTTTCCCCTCTTTATTTATTTGACTCAATTTTAATTTAAAAATACTAATTACTAATTACTAATCAACTTAATCAAACCTAAATTAAATCCTAAACAAAACCTAGTGATGTAAAATTGACTTAATTATCTAATTCTAATACTTAAAAAATTAATTTATTTAGAACTAATGAAAGAAATGTACTAATTTAAAAACTAAAACTACAATGTAGAATAATTTATATTTTTTTATTTTTGATGCAATTAATTAACAACTTAACTTAAAAATGCCAATATCAACCTAAGAATGCAATGCATGAAACTTAAATATATTTTTCGGGTATTTTCTATGCTTTTAATATATGCAAAAATGCAACTAAAATGCAAATAATTAAACAAATATTCCTAAAAATTCTATAAAAATTAAAATGAACTACAAACATCTATTGTGTGATTTTGTAGGAGTATTTTGGTCGGGCAAAAATCACGTGCTCACAGCTGCCCCTCTTTGCTCGAAAACACGAAGAGTTTTCGGGCAAAGATAAAGTGAGCGAATACGAGCGATTTTTGCCCGTTTGGATACTCCGTGGGAAGCATTTTTGAAAAGTCTTATCGAACCTTGCTTCTGAGGTTGCCTGCATATCCTTTGCTATAAAGGAATCAGGTCAGTGTAGTTCTGAAAGTTTTGGTAGTTGGGACTACCGGGAAGCTGTGATTTCACTGTTGTTGTTTCTGTTACTGCTTGCTGAACTCCTTATTACACCGAAACAAAATGAAAAGAAGCTAGGCAAATCTATGATCTATGAGTCACAAGATTCCTATCTATATGTCTTCAAACTTGATCTTGAAACTTCTGCAGTTCTGCCGCGCATTTGAACTGTTCACTCGCACTCTCGAGGCAAACTTCTGTTATTTCTAACTTGAATTGACCCCATTCTTCAGGCGGGTTCCTGCTGTTGTCTTGGACTTAACTTTGAAATGTATTCCCTCGTTCTCCAAGTGGGTGCCTGCTACTTAACTTGGTACTCGAAATGAATTCCCTTGTTCTCCAGGTGGGTGCCTGCTACTTGACCTAATATTTGAATGAATTCCCTTATTGTTCAGGTGGGTACCTGCTACTATGACAAAACAGACAAAACAAAAGAAACTTTTCTGCCCCAGTTTGGTACCGGGAACATTTGTAGGTGTTAAACGGATCCTGTTGACCAAAAGATCTCTCAGAATTTAAAAACTAAATCTCATTATCCAGGAGGGTCCTGAAAACTTGAAAAATTAAATCCCATTATCCAGGAGGGTCCTGACTTCTTGAAATTAAATCCCGTTATCCAGGAGGGTCCTGGCAAACTTCAATTAAATCCCATTATCCAGGCGGGTCCTGAAAACTTCAAATTAAATCCCATTATCCAGGAGTTATCCAGGTGGGTCTTGACAATTTGAAAATTAAATCCCATTATCCAGGAGGGTCCTGACAATTTGAAAACGAAATCCCCATTATCCAGGAGGGTCCTGACAATTTGAAACTTAAATCTCATTATCCAGGAGGGTCCTGAAAACTCACAACTAAATCCCATTATCCAGGAGGGTCCTGACAACTTGAAACTACATCCCATTATCCAGGAGGGTCCTGAAAACTTGAAACTAAATCCCATTATCAAGGAGGATCCTGAACTTTAATTTAATCCCATTATCCAAGAGGGTCCTGAAAACTTAAATTAAATATCATTATCCATGAGGGTCCACCCACATGTGGGATCTCACTGGGTTGTTGTTGTTTGTTGTTGTTTTATCCAGGAGGGTCCTGAGAATTTTAAACTAAATCCCACTATCCAAGAGGGTCCTGAGAATTTTAAACTAAATCCCATTATCCAGGAGGGTCCTAAAAATTAGACTACATCCCATTATCCAGGAGGGTCCTGAGAAACTTAAAACTAAATCAAATCCAGTCGGGTCCTGACGATTTGAAAATTAAATCCCATTATCCAGGAGGGCCCTGAAACTTAAAGCTAAATCCCATTATCCAGGAGGGTCCTGAAAACTTGAACTAAATACCATTGTCCAGGAGGGTCCTGAAACTTAAAGCTAAATCCCATTATCCAGGAGGGTCCTGAAAACTTTAAAATTAAATCGCATTATCCATTAGGGTCTTGAAAACTTTAAAATTAAGTCCCATTATTCAGGAGGGTCCTGAAAATTCTAAAATTAAATCCCATTATCCAGGAGGGTCCTGAAAACTTGAAATTAAATCTCATAATTCAGGAGGGTCCTGAAAACTTTAAAATTAAATCCCATTATTCAGGAGGGTCCTGACAATTTGGAATTAAATCCTATTATTCAAGAGGGTCTTGAACAGTCGAGAATGAATTTACCTGAGCCATGCTCTCTTCCTGGGGGAGCTTGAACAGAACTTCTTGCCTCTGAGCCATGCTTTCTTCATGGAGGGTTCCTGCAGAATAAACGGAATTTCCTGTCCCTGTTTCAATCAAAGAAAATCTTATCAGTTTGAAAATGTAGTGGTTAGTTTGCGGAATTCTTGTTGAAGGTGGCGGCCTTTCCCTTGCCATGCTTTGTTCTGATTAGCTGCCTTGGGGCTAGCAAAGAATTATTTGACCTTCTGACCGAACCTCAACCACAGAACCCTTAGTGACCCGAGTAGCTTACACTCAGCCTGTTATTTCACAACTCTATCTTGCCAATTTTGAACCATTATAAATCCTCAAAATTCACGAGCCATTTGACCACTTGAATTCCCATTAAAACTTTATTGCTTATTCTAAATCATGCCATTTGTGATGTGCTCTGGCCGGACTTTTGCTTTGTGTAATTGAAAATTGGTAATAGGCTTTGAAATCCTTTCTTGCTTGCTTAACAAGGCTACCATTGAGAAAGACTTAGAGAAATAGACCCAAAAGAAAATGAAACTGTCACGACCCCAATCCCGGTCGTGATGGCGCCCAACACTAATGCTAGGCAAGCCCGACCAATTAAATACTCTCAACCCAAATACGCAATCCATTAACAAGTAATACGATTAAAATAGCAAACATCAAGGTTCCAATCCGAATCCAAATAAAATAGCATGGAAAATAATAACGAATATCCAAACATTCCCCAATAGATCTGGAGTCACGAGTCTAGAGCCTCTAGATGTAACAGAGTAATATATCCATAGTAATAAAGAAGTCTAGGATATGCAAAGACGAATGAAATAAAGGGGAGGAGTCGGGTCCTGCGGACGTCAGGCAGCTACCTCAACAACTCCTGAAAATAAACTTCACGAAAACAGCAAACAGCTCCACTAAGTCTCCGGAGCACCTGAATCTGCACACATGGTGCAAGGAGTAAAGTGAGTACTTCCAACTCAGTGAGTAATAAACATATATAATGGCTGAAAGTAAGAAATACCGAAATATTACAATATAAAGCTATAATCAGCGATTCAGCACATTAAACGGTGGAACAACAACAATACCAGGACAAGACAAATAGGTATAAATGCATGAATGCAATGCAATGCACATGACCGCTGCAGCGCGCAGCCCGATCCATTTGGATACCCGCGCTCACTGTGGGGGTTCAGACTCCGGAGGGGCTCCTACAGCCGAAGCACAATATCATCGTTGCATTCGCTGCGGCGTGCAGCCCGATCCACACTCAGTCCAGATATATATATATATATATGCATGCAAGCCACTCGGGCACAGTCAGATTATTCATTTTAGTTTCAATTATTAGGAATTATAGAGCTAAGTGTTTAAACCTTTATTTATTTATTAAACATTTCGAGGCAGTGTCTAACTCAGGACTGATATCATGAAATATGCTAAACCTCATGGAAGCAGTGATAAGGATCCCTGAAGGATGCAAATGATAGGCACAAAGCCCCAAACATATTCATAAAATCCAAGTAGGATGATTACCAAACAATTTCTAGTCGAGAACACAGTACGAACATCAATCGGAAAGGACTAGGTCAAAATCCCCAGTCACAATCGACCCCGCACTCGTCATAGAGTACGTGTCTCGCCTCAATATAGCGTCACAATGTGATATACCGGGGTTTCAAACCCTCGGGTCATCATCTACATCTATTACTCACCTCAAGCCGGCCACAAGTCTAGCTCGCTATGCCTTTGCCTTTCGAATCAACCTCTTCGCACGCCGAATCTGATTAAAACCACAACGAATACATTACAATAGGCTAAAGAAACATAACCCAATCGAAAAGACTCGAAAAATACCAAAATTCACTAAGTTGGCAAAACCCGAGCCCCGGGCCCACTTCTCGAAAAATTATGAAATTTACATCACTGGATTCCTCGTCTCGCCACGACTCTACACATACCAATTTTACCAAAATCGGAGTTCAAATGCCCTTTCAAAATCCGTTTTTACATCACAACTTTTCAAGCCCTAGCTTGACCCGTTTTTGATGAATTTTCCACAATTTATATGTAATTTCTACCATAAACTCGAATATTTAGACCAAGGAACTTACCTCCAATTGATTCTCAGTCAAAGCCCTCGAAAATTCTCGCTCAAAGCTCTCAAAACCGCTTTAAAATGGTGGAAACCAACTCTTGTTCGCGGATGAAAACAATATAAAAAAAAGCCCTTCTGTAACAGCTGTTTTCGCTTCTGCGACAATTTCACCGCTTCTGCGGCCTACTCACCGCATCTGCGGTTTTCCTTCAAGTCGCCCAGGACCGCTTCTGCGGTCCCAAAACCGCTTCTGCGGTGACCGCTTTTGCGGAACTTCGTCCGCTTCTGCGGAAAGCCCTGGTCCCTCAAGGACCGCTTCTGCGACCAATACGCCGCATCTGCGGAACCGCTTATGCGGTCCCTTTTCCGCAGATGCGAAAATGATAGAACCAGCAACTTCAAACCTGCAACAAACTCCGAATTCTCCGTTTAACCACCCGAATTCACCCCGAGGCCCCCGGGACCTCAACCAAAAATACCAATACATCCTAAAACCTCATTCAAACTTGTTTCCATCATTAAACCACATCAAACAACGCTAAAGCCATCAAATCACATCGAATTCAAGCCTAAGTTTCTTAAAAACTTCCGAATTACGCATTCGATCAAGAACCCGACCAAAACACCTCCGAATAACCTGAAATTTAGCACACATATCCAAAATCACCTAACGAGCTACTGCAACTCTCGGAATTCCATTCCGACCCTCGGATCAAAATCTCACCTATCCACCGGAATTCGCCAAAATGCCAACTTTGCCAATTCAAGCCTAATTCTACTCCGGACCTCCGAAATCACTTTCGATCGCACTCCTAAGTCACAAATCACCTCCCGAAGCTAACCGAATCACCGGAATTCACATCCGAGCCGTCTAACTAATAAGTCAACGTTCAGTTGACTTTTTCAAACCAAACCTTCCTTAAAGAGACTAAGTGTCTCATTTCCTATCCAAACCAATTCAATTCAACTCTAACTCACCAGTTGCTGATAATAAAACATGAAAGAGCAATAAATAGGGGAAACGGGGCTGTAATACATGAAACGACGGGTTGGGTCATCACAAAAACGAAGTGACTAGGAACAAAGAAGAAAATTTTAAAACAAGATGACTATTTGAGAAGAATGGAAAAGAAACTTATCTGAGTGAAGCAGGCACCAATGATCATGACATGCATTTCGGATTAATTAGCCCAGACTATTCGCCTAATCATATTTCAGTTCATGCTCCGTCTTCATACTTCAAAAACCGGGATTTCCATAATCCAATCTCTCTGCAAAGTCACGAACCTCATTCGGCTGGTAGTGCCCTGAAGGGTTTTCACCAGCAAACCTCTCTCATTTGTTCATCTCTCAACTCACCGTTGCCTTACGGTGCCCGCGAGGGTTTTCACCAATAAGACTCTCTCATTTTTGATTTTTCTCTCAGCTTTCCATCGCCTTACGGTGCCCGTGAGGATTTCACCAATAAGACTCTCTCATTTATTCATTTTTCCTTGTGCTCCTGAACAAAAGTGTTACCCATGATGTGAATCATACCTCTAGCTCGCTTGACTTGGCATTTTTCAAAGATTGATCGGAAAGTCTTTCTTTGGACCGTAGTGTAGGCTTCTGGACGGGGTTAGAAAGAAAACGTGGCATGCAGCTCGAAACAGCTTAGAATGAAAGGGGTTAAAAATTACAACTTTTGGAATTAGATCTTTTACGAAACCACAACTTCTCCCCAGTTTCTTTGAGTCTGGGGAATTTTGGATTTTTATTTTGATGGGATTGAACCGTGTAAGGCTGCCTACATATCCTTAAAAGGAATCAGGTCGAACATAGTTCAAGACATAAGAGTTGCTTTGTTTTTGTTACTTTTTTTTGCTTTTCTTTTCTTTCTTTTGCTTTACCTCTTTTTTTCATTTTTCTCTTTTCTTTTTTTCTTTTCTCTATTTTTTTTATTTTCTCTTTTTTCTTTCTTTTATTTATATTTCTAAACTCTACTTCTGATTCAAAAGAGGGGTATGAAAGAAAACAAATAAGGCTCAAAAGGGGTAACAAAGGATAAAAGTATTTTAGATAGCAGAATAAAATGCCTTCGTCATTCCAATCTTTGAATCATGCCAAATACAAATAACTCAATTGAAGACAAACCAAAGAAATCATACATAATATCTCTTGACTGCATCAGAATTGACAACCATATCTACACATTTGCCTTCTATATCTGTTAAATACAAAGCACCATTGGACAACACTCTCGTTACAATGAATGGCCCCTGCCAGTTTGGGGAGAACTTGCCTTTAGCTTCAGCCTGATGTGGAAGGATGCGTTTCAATACTTGCTGACCCACTTCAAATTTTCGGGGACGCACCTTCTTGTTGTATGCTCTTGCCATTCTCTTTTGATACAATTGACCATGACATACTGCCGCCAGTCTTTTCTCATCGATCAGACTTAACTACTCCAATCGGGTTTTGACCCCCTCATCATCATCAATTTTAGCTTCAACAACAATTCGAAGGGATGGAATTTTGACTTCCGCGGGTATAACTGCTTCAGTACCATATACCAACAAATAAGGAGTTGCACCTACTGAAGTGTGAACAGTAGTGCGGTAACCCAGGAAAGCAAAAGGCAACTTTTCATGCCATTTCCTAGAACCTTGCACCATCTTTTGAAGTATCTTCTTTATGTTCTTGTTAGCCGCCTCAACAGCTCCATTTGGCCTGGGGCGATACGGAGTGGAATTTCGATGCATAATTTTGAACTGTTGGCATACTTTTTTCATCAAATGGCTGTTAAGATTAGCACCATTGTCCGTGATGATTACCTTGGGGATTTCGAACCGGAAATGAGGTTTGAATGAACAAAATTAACCACTGCCTTCTTGGTCACAGATTTAAAAGTCACAGCTTCAACCCACTTGGTGAAATAATCGATGGCCACCAGAATAAACCTGTGCCCGTTCGATGTTGCTGGCTCAATCGGTCCAATGACATCCATGCCCCAAGCAACAAAGGGTCAAGGTGCAGACATTGTGTGCAACACAGATGGCGGGGAATGAATCAGATCACCGTGCACCTGGAATTGATGACATTAGCGTACAAAGCTGATGCAATCTCGTTCCATTGTGAGCCAATAATAACCTGCTCGAAGAATTTTCTTTGCCAAAACATATCCGCTCATATGCGGCCTGCAAACTCCGGAATGCACTTCGGTCATGATGGTCGTGGCTTGTTTAGCATCTATGCACCTCAGCAGTCCAAGATCTGGAGTTCTTTTGTACAAAATTCCCCCGTTCAGGAAAAACCCACTAGCCAGATGTCGGATTGTTCTCTTTTGATCACTTGCGGCCTGTACCGGATATACCCCCATCTTGATATACTCACGGATATCATGGAACCAAGGTTCACCGTCAAGTTCCTCCTCAACCACATTGCAATAGGCATGCTGATCATGAACTTGAATATGAAAAGGGTCGACATAAGCCTTATCCGGATGGTGTAACATTGACGCTAGAGTAGCCAAAGCGTCAGCAACCTCATTATGATCCTAGGAATATGCCTGAACTCTACTGATCTGAATCATTGACAAAGATCATGCAAACATTGTAGATATGGTATGAGCTTCAAATCTTGAGTCTCCCATTCTCCCTGAATCTGGTGCACCAACAGATCCGAATCTCCCAAAACCAAGACTTCCTGGACTCCCGTGTCTACAGATAACCTCAAACCCAGAATGCATGCCTCTTACTCAGCCATGTTGTTGGTACAATAGAAACGAAGCTAGGCTGTAACAGGGTAGCGATGCCCTGTTTTGAAAATGAGCATAGCCCATATTCTAACACCTTTCATGTTCGCGGCTTCATCAAAGAGAAGTTTCCAACCTGGCTTTTTATCCTGCTCAACCTTGTCAATATGCATTACCTCTTCATCAGGAAAATAAGTTCTCAATATCTCATAATCTTCATCCACCGGGTTCTCGGCTAAATGATCGGCCAATGCTTGGGCTTTCATCGCGGTCCGAGTCACATAGACGATGTCAAACTCTGTGAGCGAATTCTGCCACTTTGCAAGTCTTCCTGTGGGCATAGGCTTCTGAAAGATATACTTTAGAGAATCCATGCGAGAAATGAGGTAACTAGTGTAGGACGACAGATAATTCTTCAACTTTTGTGCCACCCAAGTCAAGGCGCAACATGTCCTTTCAAGGAGAGTATACTTGACCTCGTATGAAGTGAACTTCTTGCTGAGATAATAAATAGCTTGCTCCTTCTTGCCAGTGATGTCGTGTTGACCCAGCACACAACCGAATGAATTATCCAGGACTGTCAAGTAAAGAATTAAAGGTCTCCCAGGTTCCGACGGGACTAGCACATGTGGGTTTGACAGGTACCTCTTGATCTTGTCGAATGCCTCCTGACACTCGTCAGTCCATTTGACCGCGGCATCCTTCTTTTGCAACTTAAAGATGGGCTCACAAGTTGTCGTGAGTTGAGCGATAAACCTGCTGATGTAGTTTAATCGCCCGAGCAAACTCATCACCTCAGTCTTGTTCCTTGGCGGTGGCAATTCTTGGATGGCCTTGATCTTCGACGGATCCAACTCAATACCTCACCGACTGACTATGAATCCCAACAGTTTTCCAAATGGGACACCAAATGCACATTTTGCAGGGTTGAGCTTATGGTTGTACTTGCGGAGCCTCTGGAAAAACTTCCTCAAGTCCCCGACATGGTCAGACTGCTTCCTTGACTTTATGATCACATCATCTACATAAAACTCAATCTCCTTGTGTATCATATCATGAAATATGGTAGTCATTTCCCTCATGTAAGTTGGCCCAGCATTTTTCAAACCAAATGGCATTACCCGGTAGCAATATGTTCCCCATGGTGTGATGAACGCTGTCTTTTCTGCATCTTCCTCATCCATCAAGATCTGGTGATATCCCGCATAGAAATCCACAAAAGACCCAATCTCATGCTTGGCACAGTTATCAATCAAAATGTGGATATTTGGCAATGGGAAGTTATCCTTTGGACTTGCCTTGTTATAATCACGATAATCAACGCACACCCTGATCTTACCATCCTTCTTTGGTACTGGCACAACATTAGCTAACCAAGTGGGATATCGAGTAACCCGAATGACCTTTGCATCCAACTATTTTGTGATTTCTTCCTTGAGCTTCACACTCATGTCAGTCTTGAACTTCTTTAACTTCTGCTTGACAGGAGGGAATGCCGGATCAGTTGGCAATTTGTGAACTACCAAGTCAGTACTCAAACCCGGCATGTCGTCATATGACCATGCAAAGATATCTTTGTATTCAAACAGTGCTTTGATTATTTCTTCCTTGATTTGTGGTTCCAAGTGTACACTTATCTTGGTTTCCCTGATATTATCTGGATCTCCTAATTTGATTACTTTAGTTTCACTCAAATTAGGCTTGGCTTTCTCTTCAAAATGATTTAGTTCTTTACTAATTTCCTCAAATGCGTCTTCTTCATCATATTATGTTTCATCATCACACTCTATTTCTTGGATTATTACTTTAGAGTTAGATTGGCTTTTAAGACTTGGCTGAAAATTCCTCATGCATGTCATGTCATTGAAACGAGTATAAAAAGAATTGTACAAAGAAAAACAAAAATGACACTATCAGGAGTAATGGAAAAAGGGAAATTGCATTTCATTGAAAATAAAGGATAGAACGGTTTGTACATCAAAACAAGCAAAAAATAAAAATTTGGATTACAACCCTGGATTAATCCATATAATAGAAAGGAAAACAAAGCAAACTACCAAAACTCCTTCCAAGTAGGGAGAGGAGTAGCCTTCCAATTGTTAAGCTTCACTTTTGGCCCAATAAACTGCACATCTGCTTTGCTAGAACCTTCCCCAATTTCCACCATGTTCACCTCATCAAATAGGCTCTGAAACCTTTCAATCAGCTCTTCATCAAAGTTGACCACAGGTTTTGGAACTGCTGACACTGGGCGCTTCACGACCCCTGACTTGACGAAGGACCTGGAGAGGCGTGGGATAGGCTTAGGGAGCGACCATGCCTTCTTTTTCAACTTTTTAGCCTTCTTCACATCCTCCCCTGTGGGCTTGAATCCCAGACCAACGTACCCAGATTTTCACGTATAGACACTGGCTGCACGATACCTTGCAAAGATGCGCCCAGACCCTTGCCCGGCACAAAACCATTCTTCAACATTTCATTTGCTACCATGACGGTTGCAGAAGCTAGCTTTGGACCTGGAATACTTTCCCCTTCCAGAACCTTCTCAACTGATATTGTTTCGGAAACCTGGTAAACCCAAGGCCCCTTATTAACTTCAGCCTCAATAAATGGGACGGATGTATCATTGTAAGCACATAAGTTCTCGTCACCATGCACAACGATTTCCTATCTGACCCGCTCGAACTTTACCATCTGGTGCAGAGAAGACGGGACTGCTTTGGCAACATGTATCCAGAGCCTACCCAATAGCAAATTGTAGGAGACGGCCACATCTAGCACCTGGAACTCCATGGTAAATTCAACTGGTCCTATTGTCAGTTCGAGCACGATATCGCCAACAGAATCTTTTCCCCCTCCGTCAAAACCTCGGACACATATATTGTTCTTGTGGAACCTTTCAGTGTCAATTTTCAACTTGTGTAGAGTGGAGAGAGGGAAAATGTTTGCACCAGAACCATTGTCAACTAGCACCCTCGTGACCACAGAATCTTCGCATTTCATTGTGAGATAAAGAGCCCGATTGTGCTCCGTACCCTCCAAAGGCAACTCATCATCCAAGAAGGTGATCCTGCTTGCCTCGAATATCTTGTTGGTAATCTTCTCCAAATGGTTCATTGTGATCTTATCAGGGACATGAGCTTCATTCAGAATCTTTATGAGGGCCCGGCGGTGCTCATCTGAATGTATCAACAATGATAGAAGAGAAATCTGAGCGGGTGTCTTCCTCAACTGTTCCACGATGGAGTAATCCTGCACCTTCATTTTTTTCAAAAATTCTTCCGCCTCCTCTTCGGTGACTGGCTTTGTAAGGCCCCGAAAAATTTTGCTAGGCGATATAGGATTTTGGGGTGCCAGGTAGACTAATTGTAATATTTTATGTGCTTTAAATATGGTGCAAATGAATTGGATGTGGTGAATAAGTGTATGAGTCATGTAATAAGTGAGGTGAGGTCCAAAGGGAAGCCTAAGTCTAAGCCAAGTTGGAAAATTTCATAATAGGCTAAGATTTCAAATGAATACGCACAAGACCTAACTTTGGACGAGCATATCTACGTGTATATAAGGATTTGTAGGATGCACAACCTATCAAATTAAAGCCCTTTGAGTCTAGTTTTCAATGCACCAAACCGTTCGTCATTTGGAGGTGAATACAGAAAGTTACGACCACTTTACTGGGCAGGTGTCGAAGCGTGGCCTTAGCGCGGCCGCGCATATTGGGAAGTATTCTGCCTCCTTAGCGCGGGCGCACTAGTAGCAGACCTCTAAATACACCTAAGGACGGGAAATGAGAGGATTTAAGTCATTTCTCAAGCCTAGGGCATCCTCTCCATCCCCAATCCGACCAAGGTATCTAATCACACACCTAAGGTGAGTTTTTAAGCGTGTTTTCATGGTGATTTCACCTCTCAATCACTAGTTAAAAAAGGGTTTTGATCATAGGATTTCTTCAAAATCTCAAGAACATCCCAAAAGTTGTCTTTCAAGATTTGGCCTACAAGAGGTAATATTTTACCCTTAGACTTACATATATGGATATATTATTGGAATATGAGTATGAATTAAGTGTTGGAACTCTTGGTGTAGTGATGGGAAGCCATAAGTTCCCAATATAAATACATAATTATTGTAGAGATTGAAAGGGTGATTATTTGATATAAATTGTTGGTTGGGTATAAATGGGTGATCATACATATGTTGTTGGAAGTTATAAATTGGTTAGGAATGATGGTGGAATAAATTGTTAGTTAATGGTGATAGATGGATGAACTAATACTATGGTTATGAGATGAAAAGATTTATACCTACAAGGTGTTTGATAATATGCCTAAATGGCATAAGTTATGGAATTTGTTACTAATATTGGCCCCATTGAATGTTGTATTGTAGATTGAAGTTGCTTAATGGATCATTGTAGTATCATTAAGGGGCGAAATTGAGCTATGTATGGCTAACTTTAACCTTTGTAAAGTCACCCTGTTTGGTGTACGAGTAATTGGTATGCGTTTCTTATGTGGACTATTTATGAATTTTGTTTGCTTCACGGGTGTTAGGGCAAGATGGCCTATTTCATGAATTCTTGTGACTAAATTGCCTTGAACATTGTTGGTTAACGTTACGATATGACGGTGTGAATAAATGGCAATAAACCAAGTGTGTGTGTGAATGTGTTTATGTGGTAAGGGCTGTGAAATAAATGATGGAAAGAAGTCGTGATTGATGCAATTGAAACAACTGTGGTAACATCATGTGTGGCTTGTCGTGGGCAATTATCGTTGTGACTTAAATTGTTATTGTTGCTGTGAAATGATATTCAGGATGGCCTGAAGCCATGTGAATGAACTGTGAACTATTGTTGTTGTGTTAAATGTGAATGTCCGGTGGGATCGGGTTGCGCGCCACAACACGAAGTTATAAGGTGTGGGTTGTCGTGATAAGGGTGGCTGAGGTAATAAGGGTGGCCGAGGTAATAAGGGTGGAAAAGTGATCATATTCACTATTGAAATGAAAATGTATGAAACTCTTGAGTATGAAATGATGTTGAAAGGGAAAAAGGAGAGATTGTGAAACTTGTTGGCTTTGGTTGTTCCTTTCATGTGCATTTGATTGTTGATTCTATTTCTATTTTACTTGGGGTAAAGTTTGTTCATACATACCAGTACAATTCAAATGTACTGACGTCCCTTTTGCCGGGGGCACTACATTCTTGTTATGATTGTAGGTGGTTCTATAGCAGGCACTCCAGTCCACCGACAGTAGCACCTCCTCCATCTTTCCGTCATCTGTATTGGTGAGCCCCTTTCCTCTCGGGGCCCTGCGTGGCTCATGCCTCTTTTCTTCCCGGAGTTTTATTATGGTATTTGTGTAAGGATAGCCGGAACCTTGTTACCGGCAAGTATTGAAAAAAACTCTTTTGTATCCCTAGAGGCTTCGTAGACAGGAAATGTGGGTTATGTACTTATGTAATTGTGTTTGGCAGTAATAAACTTGTGACCATGTAAGAAGCATGTTGTTATGTATATTTCGTAAGAATTGTTTAAATAAACGGCTAATTCAATTGAGAATGGGTATTGAAATCACGGGTAGCACTGGGGTAAGAAAGGCACCTAGGTTTGCTTGACTGGGGCTACCCGTCGAGCGCCGGTCGCCGCCTCGGTTTTGGGGCGTGAAACTTGTACAGAGCCTAGGTTTTAAAGTGTCTAGGATGTCTCGGAGCCGTGTTAGTAGAGCTCTTCTTATCGGTGTTGTTGTCGACCACATCTAGTCAGGGGCTACATGGACATTTAGGAAATTTACCACTCTTCTTTGTTACTCTTATATCGTGCGGTGGAGTGAAAAGTGAAAGTATTTATGTCTAACTCGTGCTCTGTTCCGAATTTTTAAGTAATGGCACCTAAGAAGAGAGCTAGACTCGGCCTTGGGGCCAATGCCACCCCAAGTGAGGCTATGAACCATGTACCTGATACAGTGGGCGAGAGTGACTCCCCGGTCTTGAATCTACCTGGCCCATCTATTCCAGATCAAAATATTCCTGTTCCTGCTGCAGCAGAGGATGCTACCATCCCTCCCGCCGATATTCCTGATCCTGATGCAGTTCCAGCTTCCGGTCACGGGACATCTGATGGGGACCTTAGAGGAGCCATCCACATGTTGACCCAGTTAGTGTCCGCTCAGGCCCAGAGATCTCATGATGCTCCTGCGTCCTCCAACAGACAGGGAGATTCAGCTAGCTCCAGAGTCAACCAGTTTCTGCAGTTGGCCCCTCCAGAGTTCACAGGCACAGACCTTGAGGCCGATCCGCAGGATTTCCTTGATGAAATGTATAAGACCCTTCGAGTGATGAAGGCTTCGGAGATGGAGGGAGTTGAGTTGGCTTCATACAGGTTGAGGGGATCAGCGTATTCATGGTTCGAGATGTGGGAGGATTCCCGTGGGGAGGGAAGACCTCCGGCTAGATGGGATGAGTTTGTAGATGCATTTATGGACCACTTCTTGCCTGCCGAGACAATGGCAGCCCGTGCCACTGAGTTTGAGGTCCTCAAGCAGGGCAGTATGAGTGTTTGGGAGTACCACATGGAGTTTGTGAGATTGTCCAAGTATGCTCCTTAGTTAGTGTCGACCATGGATGCTCGAGTTCGGCAATTCGTTTAGGGCCTTAGTCCTTTAATGGTGAATGAGGCTACTACAGCAGCCTTACACTCGGATATGAATTATGGAAAGATTGTGGGATTCGCTCAGGCCACAGAGGCTAGAAAGTTGTAGATACGGGCGGAAAGGGAGAGTAGCAGCAGGGCCCGATCAGTGGGTCACTCAGGGAGACCAGTTCAGGGGAGAGGGCCATCAGGGCCATCCCAGTCATATGCTCAATCTTCAGCGAATGCACCGCCATCTGTGCACAGTTATCAGCAGAGCAGTCACTTGAGACCAGGTTCAGACAGTAGGAGACCCCATTAGTCCGGTCGTCCAAGAGGGAGATCACAGCAACAGGGGAGGGCTCCATGCCCCAAGTGTGGGAGGTTCCATTCTGAGACTTGTTATTTAGATATCCCGGTGTGTTATAGATGCGGGGTGAGAGGTCATATCCAGCGGGACTGTCGTGCGCCCAGTCAGGGCATGGGTAGGGGATCTGCTCAGTCCTCCGGTTCTTCAGCCACCACATCATCCGTGCATCCTCCAGCCCCAGCAGGGCGTGGTGCAGTTAGGGGTGGAGCTCGTGGTAGAGGTGGACCCAGCCGGTTTTACGCTTTGAGTGGTCGCCAGAGTGTAGAGGCTTCTCCAGATGTTGTTAAAGGTATCTTGTCTGTTCAGGCCATTGATTGTTATGCTCTTATTGATCCGGGGTCCTCTTTGTCTTATGTCACCCCATTCATTGCTTCAAGTTATGGGATAGAACCCGAACAGTTTCATGAGTCGTTCTCCGTATCGACTCCGGTTGGTGATTCCATTACAGCCGCGCGAGTTTATAAGAATTGTGTTGTAGCGGTATGTGGTCGTGTTACCACGGCCGATCTTATCGAGCTTGGAATGGTGGATTTTGATGTGATTATGGGAATGGACTGGCTTTATTCGTGCTTTGCTAAACATGACTGCCGGACGAGAGTCGTGGGGCTCGAGTTCCCTAATGAGCCGGTTATTGAGTGGAAGGGGAATGGTGTGGTGCCGAAGGGTAGGTTTATTTCTTACCTTAAGGCTTCAAAAATGATTAAGAAGGGGTGTATCTATCATTCGGTCCGGGTGGCGGACACCACTTCAGAAGTGTCTGTCCCCGAGTCCGGGCCAGTCGTGAATGAGTTTCTTGAAGTGTTTCCGGACGAGCTTCCAGGGATTCCGCCAGATAGGGAGATTGATTTCGGGATTGATGTATTGCCAGATATGCAGCCAATATCTATTCCACCATACAGAATGGCTCCAGCGGAGTTAAGGGAGTTGAAGGAGCAACTGAAGGATTTATTAGAAAAGGGGTTCATTCGGCCGAGTGTGTCGCCGTGGGGTGCTCCGGTTCTTTTTGTCATGAAGAAGGATGGGTCGCTCCGGATGTGTATTGATTATCGGCAGCTTAACAAAGTCACCATCAAGAATAAATATCCTTTGCCTCGGATAGATGATTTGTTCGACCAATTGCAAGGTGCAAGGTTCTTCTCCAAAATTGATCTACGGTCCGGGTATCACCAATTGAAGATCAGAGAGCAGGACATTCCTAAGACCGCTTTCAGAACTCGCTATGGTCACTTTGAATTCTTGGTCATGTTTTTTGGGCTAACCAACGCCCCGGCAGCTTTCATGGATCTTATGAATCGGTCTTCAAGCCATTTCTAGACTCCTTCATGATTGTTTTCATTGATGACATCCTTGTTTATTCGCGAAGCCGGGTAGATCATGCCGATCACCTCAGGGCAGTTCTGCAGACTCTTCATCAGCACCAGTTGTATGCAAAATTTTTGAAATGTGAATTTTGGTTGGAGTCCGTTACCTTTCTGCGACATGTTGTTTCCAGTGAAGGGATACAGGTGGATCCCCAGAAGATTTCAGCAATGAAAGATTGGCCTAGACCCACGACCCCGACGGAGATCTGTAGCTTCTTGGGTTTAGCAGGGTATTATCGGAGGTTCGTGGAGGGATTCTCTACCCTCGCCTCCCCATTGACTAAGTTGACGCAGAAAGCGGTTAAATTCCAATGGTCCAACGCTTGTGAGAAAAGTTTTCAGGAATTGAAGTCGAGGTTGACCTCGGCGCCGATATTGACCTTGTCGGAAGGCACAGAAGGATTTGTGGTTTATTGCGATGCCTCCAGGGTTGGTTTGGGGTGTGTGTTGATGCAGCATGGGAAGGTTATATCGTATGCTTCAAGGCAACTTAAGAATAACGAGAAGAATTACCCGACGCATGATTTTGAGCTCGCGGCAGTTGTGTTTGCCTTGAAAATATGGCGGCATTATCTTTATGGGGTCCGTGTGGATGTGTTCTCGGACCACAAGAGTCTCCAATATTTGTTCAAGTAGAAGGAGTTGAATTTAAGGCAGCGACGGTGGTTAGAATTGCTCAAGGATTATGATATGGACATTTTGTACCATCCAGGGAAGGCGAATGTGGTGGCCGACGCTCTCAGTCGAAAGTCTATGGGTAGTTTGGCTCATTTGGGAGCAGATAAAAGGCCCTTAGCTCGGGAGGTTTATCAATTGGCCAGTCTGGGGGTTTGTATTTCGACCTCAGACGAGGGGAAAGTTATGGTGCATAATGGAGCAGAATCATCACTTATAGCGGAAGTCAAGGAAAAGCAGTTCATTGATCCAGCATTGGCACAAATGAAGGAGGCAGTTTTGAGTAACAAGACTTCGGCATTTTCACTCGGCAGAGATGATGGTGTATTGCGATGTCAAGGTAGGCTATGTGTTCCAGATGTAGGTAACCTTCGGGAGAGGGTAATGGCGGAGGCTCACAATTCCAAGTATTCTGTGCACCCAGGTTCTACGAAAATGTATCATGATCCCAAGGAAATTTATTGGTGGAACGGTATGAAGAGGGGTGTGGCGGACTTTGTATCTAAATGTCCGAATTGTCAGCAAGTAAAAGTTGAGCATCTGCAGCCCGGTGGGTTAACTCAGCTTATGAAGATACTAATGTGGAAGTGGGAGATGATCAACATGGATTTTGTGGTAGGGTCACCTCGCACTCAGCGCAAGTTCGACTCGATTTGGGTAATTGTGGATCGACTTACGAAATCAGCTCGCTTCTTGCCAGTCAAGTCCACCGATACTGCAGAACAGTATGCCTAGTTGTATATCAAGGAAATAGTAAGGATTCATGGCACTCCACTTTCTATTATCTCAGATCGAGGGGCCCAGTTCACAACTAATTTTTGGAAGAAGTTTCAGCAAGGTTTGGGTACTCAGGTGAATCTCAGCACGGCTTTCCACCCACAGACTGATAGTCAAGCGGAGCGGACTATTCAGACACTTGAAGATATGTTGCGGGCTTGTGTCTTGGATTTCAAAGGTAATTGGGATGATCACTTGCCACTTATAGAATTTGCTTACAATAACAGCTTTCATGCTAGCATTCATATGGCCCCATTTGAGGCATTATATGGAAAGAGGTGTAGATCTCCGATTGGGTGGTTCGAGGTTGGTGAAGCAGAACTGTTAGGGCCAGATCTTGTGCATCAGGCTATGGAAAAAGTTAAAGTCATTCAGGAGAGGATGAAAACTGCTCAGAGTCATCACAAATCCTATGCAGACGTGCGTCGAAGAGAATTGGAATTCCAAGTAGATGATTGGGTGTTCTTGAAAGTATCTCCCATGAAGGGAGTCATGCGATTTGGGAAGAAAGGGAAATTGAGCCCAAGGTATGTCGGGCCATATCGGATCGCTCAAAGGATAGGATAGGTGGCTTATAGGCTGGAATTGCCCCTTGAGATGTCATTAGTGCACCCGGTGTTCCATGTGTCTATGTTAAAGAAAGTGGTTGGGGATCCATCCACCATCGTGCCAATTGAGACTATCGAGGTCAATGAAGAGTTATCGTATGAAGAAATTCCGGTTGCTATTCTTGATAGGCAAGTCCGTAAATTGAGAAACAAGGAAGTCGCTTCAGTTAAAGTATTATGGCGAAGTCAACGAGTCGAGGAAGCCACGCGGGAAGCGGAAAATGAAATGAAAAAGAAAAATATCCCCATCTGTTTGAACAAGTCTAGTAGTGATCGTGCGAACGGTTGTCTTTAAGCAATTTGAGGTAGTGTTCAGATTTGTGCAAAGGCACCCATTTTTTTCCAAATTGCCTTATTGTTGTAACTTCCCTATATGTGCCAAATTGCAAATGTTGTTGCTATTTGGGTAATGTGCAACCCTTGAAGTAAATGAAAATTTTGAGAAACTTATGTGGCAGGTAAATAATTAATGATAGTGTAGATTGGTAATGATTAATTGAAGCATTTTTGGCATGTTAAAGTGATTGAATTGTATGAGGCTCATTGAAGTGACCCAGTTGTGTGCAAGTAAATGACATTGGTTGAACCATGTGCAATTTATGGTGTAAAGAGAATGAACTACGTGTAAGTTGTTTAAAGTGTATGAATATGTACAAGTTGTTGAGGTAATGAATTGTATACCAGTTGTAGGGATAACAGAAACTGTGTAAAGGTACTTGGAAATATGTTTTGGGGGCTCTCTGACAGGTAGATAGGCCTAATTACAAAGGAAACTCTGGCGAAATTTCTGAAAAATTTGGGAGTTAGTCAAAATTTAGGGACTTGAGGTAGTATAGAAAAGAAATATGTTATGTTGTGTTTGGTCAGGCTCTACCTCTCATTCGAGGACGAATGATCCTAAGCGGGGGAGAATGTAAGGCTCCGGAAAATTTTGCTAGGCGATATAGGATTTCGGGGTGCCAGGTAGAATAGTTGTAATTTTTTATGTGCTTTAAATATGATGGAAATGAATTGGATGTGGTGAATAAGTGTATGAGTCATGTAATAAGTGATGTGAGGTCCAAAGGGAAGCCTAAGTCTAAGCCAAGTTGGAAATTTTCATAATAGGCTAAGATTTCAAATGAATACGCACAAGACCTCACTTTGGACGAGCATATCTACGTGTATATAAGGATTTGTGGGATGCACAACCTAACAAATTAAAGCACTTTGAGTCTAGTTTCCAATGCACTAAACCGTTCGTCATTTGGAGGTGTATACAGAAAGTTACGACCATTTTACTAGGCAGGTGTCGAAGCACGGCCTTAGCGCGGCCATAGCGCGGGCGCGCTAGTAGCAGACCTCTAAATACACCTAAGGACGGGAAATGAGAGGATTTAAGTCATTTCTCAAGCCTAGGGCATCCTCTCCATCCCCAATCCGACAAAGGTATCCAATCACACACCAAAGGTGAGTTTGTAAGTGTGTT
Organism: Nicotiana attenuata; assembly: GCF_001879085.1. NCBI lineage: Eukaryota > Viridiplantae > Streptophyta > Magnoliopsida > Solanales > Solanaceae > Nicotiana > Nicotiana attenuata. The sequence goes on from NW_017674566.1 coordinate 76,446, forward strand.
TTCATGGTGATTTCACCTCTCAATCACTAGTTAAAACAAGGTTTTGATTGAATTTCATAGGATTTCTTCAAAATCTCAAGAACATCACAAAAGTTGTCTTTCAAGATTTGGCCTACAAGAGTTTAATCTTTTACCCTTAGACTTACATATATGGATATATTAAGGGAATATGAGTATGAATTAAGTGTTGGAACTCTTGGTGTAGTGATGGGAAGCCATAAGTTCCCAATATAAATACATAATTATTGTAGAGATTGAAAGGGTGATTATTTGATATAAATTGTTGGTTGGGTATGAATGGGTGATCATACATATGTTGTTGGAAGTTATAAATTGGTTAGGAATGATGGTGGAATAAATTGTTAGTTAATGGTGATAGATGGATGAATTAATACTATGGTTATGAGATGAAAAGATTTATACCTACAAGGTGTTTGATAATATGCCTAAATGGCATAAGTTATGGAATTTGTTACTAATATTGGCCCCATTGAATGTTGTATTGTAGATTGAAGTTGCTTAAGTGTATTTGATCATTGTAGTATCATTAAGGGGCGAAATTGAGGTATGTATGGCTAACTTTAACCTTTGTAAAGTCACCCTGTTTGGTGTACGAGTAATTGGTATGCGTTTCTTATGTGGACTATTTGTGAATTTTGTTTGCTTCACGGGTGTTAGGGCAAGATGGCCTATTTCATGAATTCTTGTGACTAAATTGCCTTGAACATTGTTGGTTAATGTTCCGATATGACGGTGTGAATAAATGGCAACAAACCAAGTGTTTTTGTGAATGTGTTTATGTGGTAAGGGCTGTGAAATAAATGATGGAAAGAAGTTGTGATTGATGCAATTGAAACAACTGTGGTGACATCATGTATGGCTTGTCGTGGGCAATTATTGTTGTGACTTAAATTGTTATTGTTGCTGTGAAATGATATTCAGGATGGCCTGAAGCCATGTGAATAAACTGTGAACTATTGTTGTTGTGTTAAATGTGAATGTCCGGTGGGATCGGGTTGCGTGCCGCAACACGAAGTTATAAGGTGTGGGTTGTGGTGATAAGGGTGGCTGAGGTAATAAGGGTGGCCGAGGTAATAAGAGTGGAAAAGTGATCATATTCACTATTGAAATGAAAATGTATGAAACTCTTGAGTATGAAATGATGTTGAAAGGGAAAAAGGAGAAATTGTGAAACTTGTTGGCTTTGGTTGTTCCTTTCATGTGCATTTGATTGTTGATTCTATTTCTATTTTACTTGGGGTAAAGTTTGTTCATACATACCAGTACAATTCAAATGTACTGACGTCCCTTTTGCCGGGGGCACTACATTCTTGTTATGATTGTAGGTGGTTCTATAGCAGGCACTCCAGTCCACCGACAGTAGCACCTCCTCCATCTTTCCGTCATCTGTATTGGTGAGCCCCTTTCCTCTCGGGGCCCTGCGTGGCTCATGCCGCTTTTCTTCCCGGAGTTTTATTACCGGCAAGTATTGTAAAACTCTTTTGTATCCCTAGAGGCTCCGTAGACAGGAAATGTGGGTTATGTACTTATGTATTTTGTGTTTGGGCAGTATAACTTGTAGACCACGTAAGTATGCATGTATGTTATGTTTATTTCGTAAGAATGTGTTTAATCATAAACGGCTATTTCACTTGAATAATGGGTATTGAAATTACGGGGTAACACGTGGGGTAGGAAAGGCACCCAGGTTTGCTTGACTGGGGCTACCCGGTCGAGCGCCGGTCGCGCCCCTCGGTTTTGGGGCGTGACAGGCTTCTTCACTAGAGTTGGATTATCTTTGAGTGGCTTGGCTTTCCTTAGTTCCTCTGGGCTAAAGCATCTCCCCGAACGAGTCAACCCCCGAGTTTCATTAACTTCCTCTTCCACTTCTTTCCCTTCATAGGTTACTATCATTTGCTTGTAATTCCATGGAACAGCCTTGGTGTTATCTATCGGCAGTTGGGTCACAGGTTTAACAACAATAGGGTCAGTGCGAGCCCCTTCCACGATTATGACAGGCTTATTTGCTACCCCTGGCACAACCATTTTCGGCTTTCCTTGCTTTGCTTCAACATCATCTGGGAACCCTTTCACAACTAATACAGGCGGCTTAACATTGGGCGGGCTTAGCTTGTCCGTCAGCCCTTCAGCTGTCGAGGATGTTGCCTTTGTAACCACTGGAGGTTTGACTGAATTACTTTCGCTGGAGCGGATCATCATGACAGACTTTGAAGGCTTCTTGGGCTCCCCATCCTTGTGCACTATCTCAATCATGTGCGTTTCGGCATGGGCTGGCAATGGATTTTAATTGATGTTGGTCGCTTCCGGGCTTTGGACCACAATTTGGTTTAATCGATAAGTTCTTGGATGGAGCTTTTCAAATGCCAACACTTTTTCGTGTCGTGCCCCGGAGCATCAGAGCAATATGCACATCTGAGGCAATAATCTAGGTTCTTTGGAGGGGGATTTGGTAACTCTAACTCGATCGGCCTCAGAACGTCCAACTGCCTCAGCCTCTGAAACAAACTGGCATAAGACTCTCCAAGCGGGGTGAAAGTTTGCTTCCGCTGCTGCCTTTCCTTTCTACACTCTGGCCTGGGTCGAAAGCGTGGACTAGTAGGGTTTCGGTAGGTTTGTGGAGGTGGGTAGGGATTTTGTGGAGCTAGGGCACGCCATTGCGGGTAAGGAGGGGTTGAGCATATGACTGTGCGTGGTGGACATGGTATTGGGGTGTCCTGACGGAATACTGAGGGTCTGGTGGTGGGAAGTAATGCTGGGGTGGATTATATGGAGTATGAGTGTAGGATTGAGGTTGGGGTCGAGGCTGGGTGTAATGGTGAGGTGAGCCCCTTGGGCCATGCCACAATCCTGAGACGACCATAGCAACATCTTCTTTCTTCTTTTTCCCTAACACGCCCCCGGTGCCATTCCGGATTGCTTGTGTAGTTGCTTTGATGGCAGAGTAGCTCATGATCTTGATCGATTTAATTTCTTCCTCTACCATTCCTCCCATCTTCACCACTTCATTGAAAGACTTACCTATGGCCGAGATCAGATGACCAAAGTAAGTAGGCTCCAAAGCCTGAAGAAAGTACTCCACCATTTCATCTTCCTCCATTGGAGGGTTGACTCGTGCCGCCTGTTCTCTCCATCAGAAACCATACTCCCTGAAACTCTTACTGGGCTTTTTCTATATCTTAGTCAAGGACAGGCAATCTGGGACAATTTCTACATTGTACTGGAAATGCCGAGCGAAAGCCTGGGCCAGATTATCCCAAGTGTACCACCTGTTGTTGTCCTGGCGGGTGTACAACTCCAATGCGGCACCACTCAGACTTTGACTAAGATATGCCATCAACAGTTCATCTTTCCCACCAGCTCTCCTTATTTTTCTGCAAAATCCTCTTAAGTGGGCCACGGGGTCTCCATGCCCGTCATACAATTCAAACTTGGGCATTTCGAATCCGGCAGGTAGCTGGACATCAGGAACAAGCACAGATCCTTATAAGCCACACTCACTTGGTCACCCAACCCTTGCATATTTCTCAGCGACTATTCCAAACTCTTTAACTTCCTAAACATCTCCTCTTGCTCCGTGTTCTTGGGTGGCTTCTCAGTTTCGACAGGAAGGTCAAAGTGGGGAGTGTAGGAGTAGTGATCCGGGACTTTGAAGGTGGGCTCTGGGGAATAGTACTGGTTATCTTGGGCCTGGAATGTCGGCTCACTGGAAGATCGATGGAGGGTAGATGGCGGAGGTGCTACGAAGACAGGGGTAGCCGCCGAAGCAGGGTAGGTGGTTACATTAGCTGGTGGAGCTTGGATGGTTTGGGAAGAGGTACCGGGATAGTGATGGTAAGGGGTGAAGCTTGCTGCATGTTGTGGGGATAGTTCAACGATGGTGGGCTCTTGAGATGAGCTAGTGGTGGGATGAAAGCAGTGTTGGCAGGGTATGACGGTGGAGGATGCCCCTTCATCCATGCCTGGTACATTTCGGCCATTTGGTGCTTCAGCTTATGTACCTCTTCTTTCAAACCAGACTCAGATTCCTCCATCTCTTTCGGCGGGTCAATAACACTTGCGTCCAATTCTTTGCTAGCCATGATCGTCTTGTGTTTAGACCTGGTATTATATGGGTGACTTGCAAGAATTCCAAACAAACTAACCACCTTCCTGTACTCAATAATAACAGCAAACTTGTTAGTGTTTAAGAGTTTAACAGATAGGCAACAGCACGTTTTGGGATGCAATGCACCTGAACAGTTAACTGCTTTTATTATGTATTTGAACGGTTGCATGCTTCATTCCGGCCTTAACTAACTCTTTTCACTCTGCACTTTCTCTTCTCTCTTTTATTTTCTTTTTCACTCTTGCCTTTCTTTAGTAATTATGGATTTTCCCACTTGGTTCTTGTCGTTGCACTCTCTTTTGTTCTCTCGTTTTGCCATTCTTTCTTTCCCCTCAATTTTCTCTTTTTTTTTCTCTTTTCATTTTATGGTTATGATCGAATCCTATGGGGATTGCCTACGTATCATGATGCTGCATGAATCATATCTTTGCGTAGTTCGGGGGATAAATAAATAAAAATAAAAATAAAACAATTTTTTGGGGTTTTCAATATTCCATTAAAATATTTTTGGATTTTCTATTACGAGGACTCTGACATACAGACTCTAAACAGTAAAAACAAACTAAACTTTTAAAAAAAAACTAACAGACTCGAAAAAAAATGACATACAGACTTAAAACCAGAAGAAAGTCAGGAGTACATAAGAGCTTCCACCGGTGCCCTGGGAGCCTATGGAACATTGTCTAGTCTTTGCGCGGACCTTTGTGCGATATCCTGTTGAAGACGGTCCAAGTCAACCATCACCTGGCAAACGAATGTCATCACGGAAGCAAAAAACATCGACCAAGTCATGTCCTCACATTCGTGACATTTCATCACGACATAGTCAGCTATCTCTTTAATCCTTGTTCTACTGACACCTTTCTCCTGAAGCAGACGCCCTATTTGTTGTGCCCGAGCTTCCAACACTTGGGTATCTGTATTGTTTTAGTCCTGTAATTGTTGCATGCTTTGTTCCAGTTGGCCAATTAGTGCATAGCAATGCTCTCTTTCTGCTTTGAAATTCTTTGTTTGCTGGGCCATTTCATTTTCAAGAGTAGTCAGCTTCTTCTTTAGAAACGTGACTTCTCTGTCATACTTTTCCTTTAGCCGTTGAAAAAACTTTGCCCGCCCTTCTGAATTCTTTGCCAATCTTGCCCGAGTTTTTACAAATTCCTCTTCGGCCTTTTCCAAGTCATCCCCGTAATCACACACTTTTCGTCTAAGATTGTGTATGAGTTTTTCATCTTGTCGGCTTCTGGCCGGGTTTTAAGCGGCGATCTTCATCCTCTGAATCTGAGCTCAGAGGGCTTCATTTTCTTGGACCAACTTCTCCTTTCACCTTCAGCTTCTTGCACCTGTAGATCATTATTGAATTCGACATTTCTCAATTTTTCTTCTAGAGTGTGAATAGCGGCTAGATATTTTTTCTCCTTTTCTCCCCAGGCCAACCTTTCCCGAACTTTATCATCAAAAGCCTGAACATGAGGTCTCTTGGCGGGCCTCTCGGGCTCGGGCTCGAGCTCGGGCTCGGGCTCATTATTTGCACAAGACTTTCTCTCAAACCACACGGCATAATTTGGATCCACTTCCCCTCTCGCAGGATCTAGTACCTGGGTGTCATTTTTCAGATATCGCAACCATTCCAATCTTGTTGGACTAAAGCCTCGGGTAATGTAGCTTCTGGGTGTAGCTCAATGACTTGGGTACTTAAATCTTCATCTTCGGTCACCACTTGATATCTTCCCAATTGCCTTAAAACTCTTTGCGGTGCGTATGGCTGGACACTTCTCAAACCCATCAACATTAGGTGACCTTTTGTGGCCGTCATGTGTATGATTTCCGTCACTGGAAGCCATCCTAGATTCCATTCAATCTGCCTTGCTTTTAGAGACTTTAAATGGGAGACCCAGGCTTCAAACCCTTCTGGAGAATTGTAGTCTTTTACCATTTCCTCATAACTCTTAATGAAGTTGTCCTTGCTCGAGCCATAACCCATGAATTTGGGGTGATGGTGGGAGATGCTTGATCAACCACATTTGCAGAAGAACATTACAACCTTCGAAGAATTGAGCCTCGGATCTACACAATGTCAATGCTCGATAAATGCCTGCCAGCACTAATAGAGCAAGCGTATGATCTTTTCTGGTAGTGAGGATTTGTGCAATTCTGGACATGCGGATATCTATTGTCCCCTCTGCATTCGGAAAGACTATAATTCCCAAGAACGCCACTATGAAAGCGAACCTACGATGAATTTGCCAAATGCTCGTATCTTGTTTGTTGTTCAATCCCTTTTTGTGTGTTTCGAACCCAACTGAGTGCCCAAACCTGGAATACAAGAAGTAAAAGGAACAACATCCTTTATTCACATGGGCCTTCTTCATTTGCTTGCTGATATTTAGGAGATCAAAGAATTTGTGCACAGAGGGGGCCCTTGAGAATATAAGTTGCTGTTTTCTCAAGTCCCAACCAAAGTAAATATATCCGGCTATTTCCTCCAGAGTAGGGATGAGCTCAAAATTTGAGAAACGGAAAACGTTGTGAACAGGATCCCAAAAAGTTACCAAGGCCTTGATTAGATCCACCCGCGGTTTGATTTCCATAATGTCTGTAAGGGCACCCAAATTCTCTTTCACCCAATCCTGACCATCTTCATCTAAATCATACCACCACATACGAAGCTGCAGCTGAGCCTGTTCTATGACCAATGGTGATGGGTTCTGGACAGTGTTCATTTTGTACCTATGGATGGTTAAGGTTAGGGTTGACTCTGGTGGACTCTTTTTGCGAAAACCAGTTCTTAACTTCTAAAGAAAAAATCAAAGGAAAATGGCCCTTCCCCCCTATGCTATTTTAACAAAAGTGGTCGTTTTTGTAAATGTGGCCCCTTCACAATTCCAAATAAATTTTGAGGCCGGGGGAAGATACTTTAAAACGAATGACACCTTACTGACAGACTTGCCCGTTCTTTACAAAAATAGCCCTTCGACAACAAAAAGATACTCTAAGGCTATCCCGGCAAGAAAGGCTTAAGACATGACCGAAGCTGGGTCGGCTTATTTTTTTGACCAAAGCCCTAACTACACTTTATATTATTTGGTTATTTGTTGCAAAAATGAGGCCGAACCCTATGTAGGTTGCCTACGTATCCCACATCCGGTGAGAATCAGACCTGCGTAGTTTGGTCAGTTTTGGCATAACTGGAAAAACATGAGTGACTCATTTTGAAATGACTCTTTTTCCCTTTATTCTTCTTTTTTTTTCTTTTTTTTTTCAACCCCTTTTTTTGAAAAATTTCGAGCAGAGTTTCGGGACACTTTCAAATACCGGGGTTTAAAGAACCGGGTTTTATTTCCTTCCTACATCACTCTTGGTTTTTCCTTTGATTTTCTTTTCCTAGCCGGTCAACATGCAAGCCGAAACAAATAAATGTTCACATAGCACGTAAGATGCATCAAGATGGTCTGTTATTTTGGGTACACCTGTCCTAGACGGACCCAACCCCTGTGTTGAGTCCCCTAAGTTAAATGCACGTGATGCAAACAAATACTCCTACTAGGGATCCGGCATGAGGTTATGTTATTTGAAGTTTAAACCTGGGGTTGTGTTCTACACTGGCTTACTCGAGCGGACAGCTCGAGCCGAGGTGGGGTCAACGTACCGGGAGCACGAAAGTCTACCCGACCTTGTTGCTGACCCAAGCCTCGTTCTAATTGGTATGACTTCTAACAGAAAGTAAGACATGCGTATGTATGCACCCTATTTTAGAAGACTCAGAAGGGTGGCGTAAGAAGGCATTTTAATACAGTTCAAAATAATATCAAAACGGTAAATAAACAGCAATTAGCACATTAGGTTCACAAAATACAGCAATATCCACAATAAATGAAGCCAAGTAACAATCATATTAAAAGCTCGAATTCTTGAACCCTAAACCAGAGATTCTGGATTCTTCTCCCCACCAGAGTCGCCAGAGCTGTCACACCTCCTTTTTCTACCCGAAAGGGGGCATAAGGGAGTTTTTCCAATTAAAGTGACAATAACCGAAATGGGATTATTTACATGAAATTCAGAGTCGCCACTTGGGATAATTTGGTGTCTCAAGTCACCGGTTTAAAATCCCAAATCGAGGAAGCTTGACTCTGTTTTACAGTCTGCGAAACACAGAAATCCGGGTAAGGAATTCTGTTAACCCGGGAGAAGGTCCCGAGTTCTGCAGTTTTAGCACGATCGCTTTAATCATACTTGGCTCAATTAAATTGTTTAATTACTTGTTTTAGAACCTATGTGTATTTACCTCTTTTAATTAAGAAATTATCCTAAAACGAGTCACGCGTACGTGTACTTATTTCGTTTGGCGCGTCAAAAATCATGTCACGCGTACGTGTCCACAATTAATCACACTTTGTTATTATTAAGAAAGTTTGGTGAAGTTGCGCAAACGCATACCCCGATTTTGTTTTTAAGATCGTAATTATGTCACGCGAACGTGTACACAATCACGATAATATATTAAATCGCGCCTAAAGCAAACTACGAATATTCATGCTTACTTCTTAAAACTAATTCGCAATTTGATGTAAGGCTACTAATTATAAACGTGCATTGGGTAGATAGGTTGAACTTTAATTATTTTGTGGAAAATTTGGGCCAATTGAGCCCAAAAGTGGAAAGAAACAGAAAACAAGGCACGCCAGGTCTAGTTTCGACCAAGTTGCCTCATCTGGGCCAATACCAGGCCCAATTGCTGCTAAGGCCCTATTGAAGCCAATCTCTTCAAACCCACAGACAACAGAACACTATATCAAATTCTAAAAATCAAATATGCATGAATAATCATATTATTAAATTCTGAAAATCAAATATGCATGAATAACCATATTATATACTGGAATTTATTAACAAGCCATTAGTAACGACAATTTAAACTACTCATTGATCACATTAATATTAAATATGTAATCACTCTAGCAATGCTGGAATTCTAAACAATTAAACTGAATGTACTTAGCAACCAACACAGTGCATTTTCCGAACATGTATGGCATGCTAACCAACATCTTCTAATAACTGACCCATAACCTACTGGAGCTATTAATTCTCATGAAATTTTGAACGATACATGGAAAATATAGACTAATTTAAACATTCACACATGAGGCCCCCAACTAGGCTATTGACTATCAGGCAGATCCAAAGTACTTAAACAAAAGCAAAGAAATTACAAGGCTGAATAACTTGAAAGAATCATATGTAAAGAAAACTGAAATTTGTCATTTTGAACATCAACTTCATATTACAAGTACATTTCTCAAAGAAAGAGCATGTTTGCACTCCAATGGTCACTCAAGGTTCAAGAAGTACCTGGTTATAGAGCAAAAAACAGGGTGAGGGATCTTCGAAATCAACAGAGTACAGCAGGAAGAAGTGAAATCAACAGCAGAGAAATAATAGAATCACAGATCCAGTCTTAAACCACATTTTAACTGTTTAAAACAAGTCAGAAATCCCAAGGAAGAAAATGTTCTAACTTTAGGTAAAAAAAAACCAGAAAGAGATCAGCTAATGGAACAGTAGAGCCGAAGTTTTTTAAAGGTATTTTTTAGGGTCTGAAACCTCTATCTATTGAATGAGGAGAGGGTTCTATATATACCCTAAAAGAGTTGTTGTGTGCTCTCCAAGTCAGGGAATAATTCCCTTTGAAAGCAGCCCTCAAAGAGCATTTTTTTTGACAAAATTGGACAGCTGGCTAGTTCTAATTGGTTTTAGTATATTGTACTGGCCAAATAGGGCCAGCTGCCCATGTTCTAGAACCCTCTAATTGCCTTATCTCAATTTCCTATTTACACACCTTTCAAATGACCCCTTTAAGTTTTTTTTGTTCAATTACCCCCTAAAAATGTCTAATGATTTACAAACCATAACAAACAATCAACAAAAACAGCAATTATCGGATTAAAATAACAAATAAACAACAAAATAGTGCAGTTAAATCCTATAATATTAAGCATCTAAAAAAGAAAACCTAAATCAAGCTAAACCCTAGCATGAACCAATATGATAGAATCAGCAAGCATTTTTCATGCAAAGAAACTGCCAACATAGAAGCAAACATGTTTTTGACAATTCAGGTTAAGCTAAGCAGAATGAACGGACAAACAATCAACAAAACAAAAAATTGTAAACCCTAAAACATGCGAACTAAACAGAGACGACAATTATGAAGAAGGAAAACAAAGAATAACAAAAATAGAAAGGAAAGGGAATACCATACTAGACAGCTACCAACTTGGATCGGACTATGTGGGGTACATGAACTGAGACTAACATCAATCGATTGCTCTCATCACGAGCAATCGGCTGATGTAAGTCATGGGTTCAAATGAACAAATTTGCATGCCCAAATCGGAGACAGAAATGAACCTAGGGTTTCAAACCTAGATCCGAAATTAATGAAGTAATGGTGGGGGTTTTGGGAAATTGACAACGGATTAAGGTTTAAGGGCGTGTGAGGAGTGTGGGGTGTAGTTATGGGGTTGTTTGGGCGACTAGGGTTTGGGTTTCAATTTCAGATCTTAATTTAATGGATTTGGGTGGTGATTTGGGGGAAATTGGTGATGGATTAGTGTTCAGGGGGTTGTGGAGAGTGTAGAGGGTGAATTTGGGGTGGTTTGGTAATAGGCAGCCGCCGTGGCGCGATTTCCGGCAGGCGGCGGCTGGTGGTGAAGAGAAAGGGAACCAGGGCGGCTAGGGTTTGTGTTTTAGAGAGGGAGATGGGTAAATGGGGGGGTCTAAAGGGTTTGGGGGGTTTAAGACAGTTATAAAGTAAGGATAGGCTAGTTCCCAACTGTTCGATCTAAGGAGATCAACGGTTGGGATTGAAAGAAGCCAAACGACGTCGTTTGGTTAAGTGGGGGGGCTGGACCGGGTGTGGGGATTGGGTTTGGCAGATTTTTGGAGGGAAAAGGGATTGGGCTCAGCAATTTCAAAGGCCCAAATCGAGTTCTAAGACCAAATTTTTCCCTCTTTATTTATTTGACTCAATTTTTTATTTAAAAATACTAATTACTAATAAACTTAATTAAACCTAAATTAAATCCTAAACAAAACCTAGTGATGTACAATTGACTTAATTGTCTAATTCTAATACTTAAAAAATTAATTGATTTAGAACTAATGAAAGAAATGTACTCATTTAAAAACTAAAACTATAATGTGGAATAATTTGAATTTTTCGATTTTTGATGCAACTAATTAACAACTTAACTTAAAAATGCCAATATCAACCTAAGAATGCAATGCATGAAACTTAAATATTTTTCGAGTATTTTCTATGCTTTTAATATATGCAAAAATGCAACTAAAATGCAAACAATTAAACAAATATTCCTAAAAATTCTATAAAAATTAAAATGAACTACAAAAATCTATTGTGTGATTTTGTAGGAGTATTTTGGTCGGGCAAAAATCACGTGCTCACAAACACAGACGGGATCATCGAGAAAATGAGGGATTTGAACCAAGTCTGTGTCGAATCTCTTTGAGATTCCATCAAATAACATGGGAGTCGAACAACCAGTAGAGATAGGAGGTCGGATAAGGCCTAGAATCGAAGAAGAAACCCATGGATCGAAGGGAGTCTGGTGACGGCGGGCTAGGGTTAGGAGGAGGGTGAGAGAGAAGAGAGGAGGAGAGGGTTTCAGGGGCGGCGGATTTGGTAAAATGATTAGGGTTTGGGGGGTTGTTGGTTAATTAAAAATGGTAAGAATATCCTGGACCATTGATCTCTTGAGATCAACGGGCAGGATCGAATTTGGGGGTTGGGCGGGTTATAACAATTGGGTTATGGGTATTGGTTTTGGGTTAATGGGTTAATTTAATTGGGCTGGGGTGGTAATTTGGGCCAGGTCCGAAAGTAATCAAGTTAAAAGAGGCTATTTGTTAAATAGTCAATTAATTTGATAAAATGATTCATGAAAATAGCTAATAAATGATAAAAAATGATATTTATGCATAAAAATGATTCAAAATAATTACTTAATATTATAAAATATAAAAAGTCATTTTCGTGTAAATAATGTAATTATGCATATAAGGGCTATTATTGCAATTATAGCCTAAAGGTATAAATATATTTATGCATAAAATGATTAAAGCTTAATATAAAGATAAATGATAAAAATCAAGTAATAAATTATTATAAAATTATTTTTGATGAAATTAGTGATAATTTAGATAATAAAATGCTGGAATAAATTAATTAAAATCCCTTTAAAAATTACAAAAAATTATGGAAAAGTACTGGTTGATGTTCATGCCCTATTTTTAAAGTATATATGCATTAAAAATATATGAGGAAAAAATAGGGTATCAACACTTCATAGTAAAGAAAATGCCTATATTCTGTATTTAATATTTTAAATGTCAAGGAAGGTTGATAAATTCGTTTCCTAATAGTTAGAACTCACGATACGGTGATCGTAAGCCATGTGTTCGATTTATTTCACTTTTAGTGGACTGTTTTGTAGTCCACTCGTGTTGGCCCCTTGTACTGATGTTTTATGGAGTTTTGGAGGATAAAAGGTGTGGATGAACACCACATAATGATGGAATGGTGGTCTGGTCGTTCGTTGTTACATTTTTTAGGTTGTTTGGCACTACTTTGGTTGTCATTTTATGTATGAAGTTATTAGGGTGTGTGGGCTGTTTTGTGGTATATTGTTGTAAGGCCCCGTGAAAATTTCTACTCAAAAACCGAGAGCTCGTAGTGCACTAAAAAGTCAAGAAATAATATTTTCCAGAAAAGTGTGATTATGCGGTCAAGAATGCGGTCGCATAACAGGTATGCGGACCGCATAGTCGCCGTAAAGTGAAACAGTGTGTTGGTCAAATTTGAGGTCAACTATGCGGTCAATTATGCGATCGCATAATCGATATGCAGACTGCATAGTCGTCGCATAAACCCCTTGGGATTTTGTAAGGGGCAGTTCTGCGGTGCATTATGCGACCGCAGAACGAGTATGCGGACCGCATTTCTATCGCATACCCAAACAGTGTCTTCAGGTTTTGGGGAGCAATTTGCGGTCTATTATGCGGACCGCATGTCAGCTTTGCGATCGCAGATTTGAGTCGGGCTCCTATTTTCTAATTTTTAAAACCCGACCCCCTATCGTTATATCTTGTGCAATAGCTCATTTTAAGCCTATTTCCTGGGTTTTTTAGAGTGAGAAAGAGGGACTAAGAGAGGGGAAGTGTTTTTCATCAAAAATTGCTCCACAAATCATGGTTAAACATTGAAGATAATCAAGTGAGGCACCTAAACCTTCATCCCAAGAGGTAAGACTTCATCACCTCATCTCTTAAATTTTAAACATAGCCAAAAGGGGTCATTAGTGAGGTAATTTATGGGTATAAGAATAGATTTCTTGCATGCATACAAGATCATGGAGTATTGGGAAGTTGTGAACTAAAAAGAAATCAATTAGGGTATAAAATGATAGAAATCTCTCACAAAAAGGACCTAAGATCACAATGCACCCCTAGTGCTTGATAATATGCTCAAACGAGCTAGAATGCTAATCTTGTCCCTAATTCTTGGTTCAATTTGTAATTCTTATATAATAGATCGAAGTGCTAAGAGTTCCGAATTTTGTAAGGATTAAGGAAAGCTTTATTGAGGTATGTATGGCTAAAACCCCGTCTTTTAGAAATTGAGCTTCATTAGTGCTTGTGCAAATGTGGTAAGGCTAAAGTTTGGATTCTTGCGTTAACTATTATTTTACATGAATTGATGTTGTAATTTTATATGCGTGAAAGATGTGTCGCAACGTAATCAATGTGCTATCTTGGTAACTGGAAAGGGGCAAGAGGTATGAATCATGTATTGAAATGCTTAGACTTTAATTTAGATTGAAATTGTGTTGTTGTGCCATCTACTGGGAATCTTATTTATGCTTACGATTTTAAATAGCCATTGTGTGCCCCTACTATCCTAAATGGCAAAGCTAATATTGAAATTGGGAATAATGTAAAATGCGGCCTAGTGCCAAGAATGATGTGATAAGTTGTGGCCCCAAGTGCCTATGAAATGATATATGTCAAATGAAATGACTAATGAGAAAGGAACAACGCCGTGGTAAAGCGGCCTAGCCGATCGGGCCGTGATCGAACGTCATGCCGCACACATGGTGGTATTATGCTGAAATTGAATTTCGAAAAAAGGAAAAATGAGATTGTGATTGAAGTGTATGCCTCAAATAAGGCAACCTAGCCGATCGAGTCGAGATCGGACTCCGCTCAAGATAGCGGTGGTATTGTGAGCAATGATGAATAATGTGAAATGCCCCAAACTAAAAAAAAACTACGGAAAAATGATGTGAAAGTTGTATAATTCCTTTATTTTATAATGTTGTGATAGTTTAAAGCTTTTGAGTTATACTTGTGATTTCTTATTCTTGTATGAAAGTTCTTTCTAATTAGATGGTATTTAGTTATACATACTAGTACTATTCCATGATACTTACGTCCCTTTTGCCGGGGGCGCTACATTTTTAAATGAATGTAGTTGGCTCTATAGCGGACAGTGCCGATCGTGCGTAGCGGAGTGTCCTCATCCCGAAGACTTGGTGAGCCCCTTTTTCCTTTAAGGGGTTATGATGTACTTCTTTGTTGTAGACTTCTATTTTTGAGGTATAGCCGGGGCCTTGTTGCCGGCATTGTCATTATTCGTCTTTTGTATCCATAGAGGCTCTGTAGACGTTGTGTGGGTTATGTATGAGTGTTGGTTGGGTTAATGATCTATGTTATAACTCTATCCTCTGGTTCGTCTAAGCAATGACTGTATAAAATCTTGGAAACTTAACCATGATTTAGGATTTGTGATATAAAAATGAACTAAAAATGTTGAATGCTCAAGTTTGCTATTGTCTAATTAATCGAAAGCTGGATTCCTTAATCATATTGAGTTGGGTAGAAAGTGTCAATAAGGCTTGCTCAGTTGGGTTCACTCGATTGAGCGCCGGTCGCGCCTCCCGAGGTTGGGGCGTGACAATTGTGATGGAGATAAGGTTGGAAAATGATGCATACATGTTGCTATTGTTGTGTTCTTGTTGTTGTTGGTATATGGTAATGGAGGAGGGCCTTGTTACAGGGGAGATGCTGCCAAAATTTACGTAAACGAGTTACTAGTTTAAGTTGTGGACTTAGCCTTCACTCAGCATTGATTTTGAATCTCCTTATGCTGTGGTAGATTGAGTTGAGTTGCTTGAAGAATTTCTTGGAAGGTATTAAGGACTCAACGGATTTAAGGTATGTTAAGGCTGAACCATTCCTTCATTTTGGCATGATCCAGTAACTACATGTGTTTGATAACGAGACATAAGAGAAGTTCATATTCTAGAATTTATGTACATTGTCCTAGTCTCATAAGTTACAGCATCCTCCCTTATCGGGACTTCATATTCAATTTAGTTTTGTCTTTTTTCAGCCAAGAGAGCAGAAAGTCTATATATATATATATATATATATATATATATATATATATATATATATATATAGCATTACAGTATTTTCACCACCATCGGGCTATAATCAACGGGTCTTACTTGGAAATAATATTTCGGGGGCTCTCTGACAGGTAGATAAGTCTAATTACAAAGGAAACTCTGGCAAAATTTTCTAAAAATTGGGAGTTTGCATATCATGTTTTCAAAACCAACTGATTTCCAAAATCCTCATTCGAGGACGAATGATTTTAAGTGGGGGAGGATATAAGGCCCCGTGAAAACTTGTACTCAAAACCTAGTAGCTCGTAGTGCCAA
>NW_017674567.1:0-30355 GCF_001879085.1 Nicotiana attenuata
TGAGGTATGAGAACTCAAACACTGTAATCATAATTTGACAATCCGCAGTTTAATAGTCCCCGGTAAGATAGTTAGTTTCGATATTGAAGGACTTTCAAATGGTCCAGTTCCAACATAGGGACGGTAACGGAGCTCTTTTATCAAATATTTTGTACTCTGGACGGGAACTACGGAGGTTCCAAAATGTTGTCGAGGATCATGCCATATCTTCATATTGACTTTGATGAGTTTTCGATTTAAAGCCTTATTACCGGAGTAATTTTCACTGCTTTCTTTATAAATTTCTCGCATCATATATTTTGTTTGTTTGGTCCATGTGGCATTTTAGCTTTTGGAGCCTTGAATATTCTCAAATATAATTCTCCTTCAACAAGGCAGTACGGGATGAGACGCACTCAGAGTTATCGAGAGCATGCTTGTCTTTGGGCAAAGTCCCATTCTGCCAGTAATAAATGAATTTATTATGCCAATTCCAAATTAAATTAGTCAAGCTTACCTCATTTTCATTCGAGTTGATGATAGATCAGGGATCGCCTAATAAGAGATGGCTCGATCCCGAGATTGTTTGATCCGGAAACGATATTTCTCAATAAGAGCCCAGAGTTGCTTTCAGAGTCAGTGATATCAGTAGTAGATCCGAGACTAGCACATCCGGCTTGATTTTCTTAGGCTGCATAGTTTTCTTAGATTTGATCAATCGTTAAATCAATATTTTTGCTTTGAGTCCCCTAGCTAATTCAAGCGTTGTAGCATATACTTCATACTCGGCTTTGTTGTTAGTAATAAAATAACTTTTATGAATTATCTAACTACTTTCCCTGATATGCATTAAGCACTCGGGAATTTTAGTACTTGTGGACCTAATTGTGTAGAAGGTCCAGATCCCGAGAATTAACCTAGAAATAACATCTACTTCCTTTTCAGCTTCAGATAATATGTTTGAGCTAAGATTAATCATGAAATCTGCTAAACTTGTGATTTTGTAGTCGTACGTGGCTGATAAATAATATCGTATTCACTAAGTTCGACTACTCATTTAGCTAGCCTTCCTGACAGTTCATGTTTATGCAAAATATTGCGTAATGAAAATATAGTGACTACGGGAATTGAATGACAATCAAAATAAAGCCTTAGATTTAGGGCAGCTACAATTAATGCCAACTTATCAAAATGTAGATATGTAGTTTCCGTATCTAAGAGCATTTTATAATAGATA
Organism: Nicotiana attenuata; assembly: GCF_001879085.1. NCBI lineage: Eukaryota > Viridiplantae > Streptophyta > Magnoliopsida > Solanales > Solanaceae > Nicotiana > Nicotiana attenuata. The sequence continues at coordinate 1,217 of NW_017674567.1, forward strand.
AGCGAATGTGTACCTTTATCTTCTTGAATTAAAATTGCATTTACCGAGACATCCGAGACAATTTGGTGTACCAGCAATCATCTTTCTCCTCGGAATTTTGAAAGTAATGATACATTATTGTTAGCTAGCAAGTTTGAATGATTCGACTTTTCGGACTAAACCGATCTTTCGAAGTTCTGTAACTTTATCTTTTATTATTTGATTCTAGTTTCTTCTTTTGCTTGACCGGATTATACCGCGGGTCAATATTGAGCATATAAACCTTTACCTCCGGTAGTATGCCTGTTATGTTAGCATGGAGGCAAGCAAAGCAATTTTTGTTAGCATGTAAAAGTTTAATCAACTTACCTTTAAATTTGGTGTCGAGTCTCGACCAACGTAAACCTTCCTATTTGGGAAGTCAATAATAATTTATAGTTCTTCAGCATTTGACCTTGTGGCTTCCGATGCCTTCGGTTCAATGATTGCTTCCGAAAATATTTGTATAATTGTCCAAGGTTATTAATGAACCTTCCTTCCTCGTGGTCTATTCCATCCCGCAGCTATCTCTTCTTTTTCAGTTGTTAGGTGTGGTATCTTGTAAGCAATCTCGTAGGTGTTTTACCCATGTTATTCCTAATCTTTATTCTTCTCCTGTGAAATTTTGCAACTTAGCAAGGTTTCCTTACCTGTTCGGGTAGATCCGGATCTTTTCCAGCCCACGAAGAAAATCTCGTATCTCTTTACTTGAACCTATTTTTTAGATTTTTGCGTTTAGATTCGGAATACCAAGAATCACATCCGTTTGATCATCGGACATGTTTTTGACTTTCAATTTAATGAGCGTATCTTCCTCTATTCGGAGCTTTGTATTATATCGAATTTAAATTTTATTCCTCAGTTCCGGGAAGGTCCGGCGTTATTCTTCTGACTCCTTCAATCGGATCTGGAATCACCTCGGTTTGGTTTTCGAACTTGTTTTTGGACATCTTATTAGTGTCGATTCGACTTACCGTGTCTTCTTCTGTTTAAATCCCGGTGCTGTAACGGTTATGCATATCATTCTCGTATGATAGATAGGAATTCCCAGAGGAGTTCTATCCGCTCCCTTTGTTCCTTGATCTATTTCTGTAAGGTTAGAACTAAATTTTGCAAATTAAAATTACCTGGTGCATCTGAACCTCATGTTCCGAAACTGTTTCGTACAAATCCGTTATAATCAATTCTGATACTAATAGTTGCGGTACCAATATACTGATGTACATTCTCCATTTTCTCTGCTTGTTGCTTGCTTATCATTATCATGGCTATTCTTTCCTTTTTATTTTGCATGGTAAACCATCTCCAACTTGGTTATCCTCAACTGTGTTGATTGGCAAATTTTAGCCATCATGAAGGTTTAAACTGAAAACAAGCGAATATTAACAAAAATTGTTACTATCTTTGGATGAGTAGAAAAATTGCTTGAGTTTCCGGTAACGGAACCAAACTATTTAACCCAAAAATAGTTTTCAAGGTCAAAGCAATAATTTATATGACGGGCCACAAGCAATCGATTCAATCTAAAAGATATAAATTTTCGTTAATGCAACGTGATAGAGAAGTGAAAAATAAATTCAATGACAGATAATATAATAAAAATAAAGCAGAGAAGAAAGAATTCTTACTGAATGACCCTTGATAGGATAATGAGCCGAACAGAGCTTGAAGGGCCGAATTATCGCTAACTTGAGAGCAAGATGCTATGAATTACAATGTATATAATTGTAGAGAAGAAAATTAGATTCCCTTCATGGTGGTAAAAGTATGTCTATTTATAGGGCTAAATCTAAGTAACTATTCTCCTTGAATTATGGGTCCATTATGAGCATTTACTCAATCCATCCATTACTTTTGGAAGACTTGTAACAACTGTGTAAATGCTGGAATTCCGTAATTGATGAGTTAATTTCGTAAATGATGAGTTATTTCCGTAACTGATGAGTTAATTCCATAACTGATGAGTTAATTTCGTAACTGATGAGTCAATCTCGTGCCTGTTGAGTCAATCCCGTGCATGTGTCACTGCCCAAATCCCAAATTCGCCCGTGATGGCGCCTCTCGTGAAGACAAGGCCAGCCAGAACAACTCAACACTTCTTTTAATAATTTATTTAGCATTTAATAAATCCAAACGCGTGTAAATCATTCATAAAAGCGGGAAAACAGTGGCAACCAACCCGACACAGCCCAAACCGGGGTGTCACAAGTCATGAGCTACTACGGAGTTGCTATAAGTCTACGAAATAGAATATCTGATACAATCGTCTGAAGGAACTGTAAATAACATGAAATAGGGAAATCAAGGGGCTGCGGACGTCAACAGCTACCTCGAAACTCCAACTTGCTCCTGGTCCGGAAAGAATATCAGTGCTCAGGTGCGGGCTCTGCTATGCCTGAATCTGCACACATGGTGCAGGGAGTAATGTGAGTACTCCGAACCAGTGAGCAATAATAATAAATAATAACCGAAGGTAAGAAAACACGTAACATCACAAGGCAATTCTATTTCAGGCAGTAAATCATTAAAGCAGTAAAAATCCGTAAAGAGTCAAATGAAATCTCATTTTTAAAGACAGGTAAATCAGGTAAAACAGTAAATGAATAATGAAGAGTAAAACAGCCCCTCGGGCCAAGTATCAATCGCTCAGTACAGTAACAGCCCTTCGGGCTCAATCTCAGTCACACAGCATAGTATCAGCCCCTCGGGCTCACTCTAAATCACATGGGTACCCGCGCTCACTGTGGGTGTGCAGACTCCGGAGGGGCCCCTTACGGCCCAAGCGCTATATCAACATAAGGCCTGAAAGCCTTCTCACATCACACATAAGGCCTGAAAGCCTTCTCACATCACACATAAGGCTTGAAAGCCTCCTCACATCACACTCGAGGCCTGAAAGCCTCCTCACATCACACTCAAGGCCTGAAAGCCTTCTCACATAACACTCGAGGCCTGAAAGCCTCCTCACATCACACTCAAGGCCTGAAAGCCTTCTCAGTCCAGGAAACGTCATAAGCCCCTCGGGCATCATTAAAATAATAGTGCTCAGCCCAAACAATAGTGGAAATATCATTAAAGTCTCGAAATTCAATTAAAGCGGCTGAGTTTGTGAAACAGTATAATCATTAGGACTGAGTTCAAGTACTATATCAACACAGTGAGGAAACAGTGATAACAATCCCCGAAGGATTCAAGTAGTCGGCATTAAGCCCAAAATATGGCAATAAGCCCAAATCATGATGATAAACAGAACAGCTCAGTCAAATACGCGGTAAATATCAAACGGGACGGACCAGGTCACGATCCCCAGTAGTAAACAACCCTGCGCTCGCTATTAAGCGCATGTTTCAGCTCAATATAGCACTACGTTGTGCAAATTCGGGGTTTCAAACCCTCAGGATATCATTAACTATCATTACTCACCTCAAGCCAGCCAAAATCCTAGCTCGCTATGCCCTTGCCTCGCAAATCGACCTCCTCGCGCGTCGAATCTGATCAAAACCACAACGAATACGTTACAATAGACTAAGGGAACATAACCCAATCGAAAAGACTCGAAAAATATCGAGATTCACGAAATTCGCAAATCCCGAGCCCCGGGCCCACTTCTCAAAAATTAGAAAATTTAACATCAACGGATTTCATATCTCGCCACGAGTCTATACATCCCAAAAACTCCCAAATTCGAGCACAAATGACCCATCAAAACCCACTTTGAAATACCAAAACTCAAGCCCTAGTTCTTCCCCCTTTTTGATAAATTTTCATGAATTTCTAGGTTAATTCTACCATTAAATCATGTATTTAGGTCATAGAACTCACCTCCAATCACACCCAGTCGAAATCACCTTAAATTTCCGTCCAAAAGCTCTTAAGTTTGCTCAAAAATGGTGGAAATGTACCTTAGCTCGCGGAACAAAATGACCCCTTCTGATCAGTCATTTTGGCATCTGCGATTACCGCTTCTGCGATTTTCCCTCCGCTTCTGCGAATCTTCACTATGCCCAGGACCGCTTCTGCGGTCAAGCCTCCGCTTCTGCGGAACCTCCCTTGCATGCACGGACCGCTTCTGCGGTCATTAACCGCATCTGCGGAGACCGCACCTGCGGAAACCATCCGCTTCTGCGGAATTTCTCCAAATGGCCAACACCCGCACCTGCGATCCCTTATTCGCATCTGCGGAACCGCATCTGCGGCTCCCTTTCCGCTGATGCGGAAATACCAGATACCAGCCAACTTCAGAAATGCATCAAGTCCAAAATTCATCCGGATGGCCATCCGAAATCACCCTGAAGCCCCCGGGACCTCATCCAAAAGTGCCAATCCATTCTAAAACACCATTCAAACTTGCTCCAATCATCAAAACACCACAAACAACACCAAAACCATCAAATTACATCGGATTCAAGCCTAAGTTCTTCTAAAACTTCCGAAATACGCATTCGATCAAAAACCCGACCAAAACACCTCCGAATGACCTGAAATTTTGCGCACACATCCCAAATCACCTAACGAAGCTACAACCACTCTCGGAATTCCATTCCGACCCTCGGATCAAAATCTCACCTATCAACCGGAATTCGCCACAATACTAACTTTGCCAATTCAAGCATAATTCTACACCGGACCTCGAAAATCACTTTCGATCACGCTCCTAAGTCACAAATCATCCCCCGAAGCTAACCGAATCACCGGAAATCACATCCGAGCCCTCTAACTCATAAGTCAACATCCGGTTGACTTTTCCAAAACAAACCTTCCTTAAAGAGACTAAGTGTCTCATTTCCTTCTAAAACCAATCCAAATCAACTCGTTCACACAAGACTCTTATAATGAAGCATGAAGAAGCAGAAAATGGGGGAAACGAGGCGGTAACTCATGTGATGACGGGTCGGGTCGTCATACCTCCCCAACTAAAACAAACGCTCGTCCTCGAGTAGGCAAAAAACATACCTGAAACCTCAAACAGGTGAGGATATCTGCTTTGCATCTTCCGCTCGGTCTCCCAGGTAGCCTCCTCCACGGGCCGACCTCTCCATTGCACTTTCATTGAAGCAACATCCTTTGACCTCAACTTCCAAACCTGTCGATCCAAAATGGCTGCTGGCTCTACATCATAAGTCAATTCATCATCCAACTGAACCGTGCTGAAGTCCAATACACGGGATGGGTCCCCAACATACTTCCGGAGCATAGATACATGAAGTACTTGATGCACACCCGACAAGCTAGGTGGCAAGGCAAGCTCATAAGCCACCTCCCCAATCCTCCTAAGTACCTCAAAATGCCCAATAAACCGCGGACTCAACTTCCCTTTCTTCCCAAACCACATGACACCCTTCATGGGCGAAACCTTCAGCAAGACCTTCTCACCAACCATATAAGACACATCTCGAACCTTCCGGACCGCATAACTCTTCTGACGCGACTGTGCTGTACGAAGCCTCTCCTGAATCAGCTTCACCTTCTCCAAGGCATCCTAAACCATCTTTGTCCCCAATAGCCTAGCCTTACCGAGCTCGAACCAACCAACAGGAGTTCTACACCGCCTCCCATACAATGCCTCATACGGAGCCATCTGAATGCTCGATTGATAACTGTTGTTGTAGGCGAACTCTGCAAGCGGAAAAAACCCATCCCAGGAACCTCCAAAATCAATAACACAGGCACGCAACATGTCCTCCAATATCTGAATAGTACGCTCGGACTGTCGGTCCGTCTGAGGATGAAATACTGTGCTCAACTCCACCTGTGTACCCAACTCTCACTGAAAAGTCTTCCAGAACTGAGAAGTAAACTTAGTACCCCTATCTGAGATAATGGACACTGGAACACCATGCAGTCGGACAATCTCCCGGATAAAGATCCCTTCCAGCCACTCCGATGAATAGGTAGTACATACTGGAATGAAGTGCGCGGACTTGGTCAGCCGATCCACAATCACCCAAATCGAATTAAACTTCTTCAAAGTCCGAGGGAGACCACTCATGAAATCCATAGTAATCCTCTCCCACTTCCACTCGGGAATAATCATCCGCTGAAGTACGCCAGCCGGTCTCTGATGCTCATATTTCACCTGCTGACAGTTGAGACACCGAACCACAAATCCTACTATGTCTTTCTTCATTCTTCTCCACCAATAGTGCTGCCTCAAATCCTGATACATCTTCGAGGCACCCGGATGAATGGAATACCGCGAGCTATGGGCCTCCTCCAATATAAACACCCGAAGCCCATCCACATTGGGCACACAAATCCGGCCATGCATCCAAACACACCATCCTCATCAATGGTCACGTCTCTGGCATCATCATGCTGGACCCTGTCCTTAAGGACAAGCAAATGCGGATCATCATACTGGCGCTCTCTGATGCGATCATATAAGGGAGACCGAGAAACCACACAAGCCAACACCCGACTAGGCTCCGAAATATCTAGTCTCACCAACCGATTGGCCAAGGCCTGAACATCAACTGCAAAGGGCCTCTCCCCAACTGGAATGTACTCCAAACTCCCCATACTAACTGCCTTTCGGCTCAAAGCATCGGCCACTACATTGGCCTTCCCCGGGTGATACAAAATGGTAATATCATAATCCTTAAGTAACTCTAGCCACCTCCGTTGCCTCAAATTAAGATCCTTTTACTTGAACAAATGCTGAAGACTGCGATGATCGGTGAATACCTCACAAGATACGCCATACAAGTATTGCCTCCAAATTTTCAAAGCATGAACTATAGCAGCTAACTTCGAATCATGTACAGGGTAGTTCTTCTCGTGAGGCTTCAACTGACGAGAAGCATACGCAATAACTCTACCCTCTTGCATCAATACACATCCAATCCCAACTCTCGAAGCATCAGAATATACAGTATAAGAACGTGAAGCCGATGGCAAAACCAATACTGGAGTTGTGGTCAAAGCTGTCTTGAGCTTCTGAAAGCTCTCCTCGCACTCGTCCGACCATACAAATGGAGCACCCTTCTGAGTCAACTTGGTCAAGGGCGACGCAATAAAGGGAAAATCCCTGAACAAACCGGCGATAATAACCTGCCAAACCAAGAAAACCACGGATCTCTGTGGTTGAGGTCGGTCCGGGCCAACTTTGAACCGCCTCTATCTTCTTCGGGTCGACCTGAATACCCTTGCTGGACACCACGTGCCCCAAGAAAGCCACTGAACTGAGCCAGAACTCACACTTGGAGAACTTTGCATAAAGTTTCTCCTCCCTCAATCTCTGCAATACAACTCGCAAATGTTGCGCGTGCTCCTCCTTACTACGCGAGTACACCAAAGATATCATTAATAAAAACATTAATGAACGAATCCAGATAAGGCCAAAATACACTGTTTATCAAATGCATGAACGCTGCTGGGGCATTGGTCAGCCCAAAAGACATAACAAGAAACTCATAGTGCCCATATCTAGTCCTGAAAGCAGTCTTAATAATATCTGAATCCCTGATCTTCAACTGGTGATAGCCCGAACGGAGATCAATCTTGGAGAACACCCTCGCTCCTTGAAGCTGGTCAAATAAATCATCAATGCGAGGCAGGGGATGCTTGTTCTTCACTGTCACTTTGTTCAATTGCCTGTAGTCAATGCACATTCTCATAGTGCCATCTTTCTTCTTCACAAATAGAACCGGTGCACCTCACGGTGACACACTAGGCCGAATGAACCCCTTATCCAGGAGTTCCTGAAGCTGATGCTTCAATTCTTTCAACTCCGCTAGTGCCATACGATATGGCGGAATAGAAATGGGCTGAGTGCCCGGCACCAGGTCAATACCAAAATTAATATCCCTGTCCGGGGGCATGCCCGGCAGGTCTGCAGGGAAAACATCGGGAAACTCCCTCACAACTGGAACAGAATCAATGCTAGGAGTCTCGGCTCCAAAATCCCTCACAAACACCAAATATGAAAGACAACCCTTCCCCACCATACGCTGGGCCTTTAGGAATGCAATCACCCTGCTAGGAACATAGTCAGTCACACCACGCCACTCGATCCTCGGAACACCCGGTATAGCCAAGGTGACTGTCTTAGCATGACAGTCTAGGATAGCATGACACGGAGATAGCCAGTCCATGCCCAAAATAACATCAAAATCCACCATGCTCAATAGCAGTAGATCAACTCGGGTCTCCAGACCCCCAATAGTCACCAAACACGACCGATACACATGGTCTACCACAATAGTATCGCCCACCGAGGTAGATACATGAACAGGTAAAGCAAGACACCCTCGGGACGTACCCAAATGATCAGCAAAATATGAGGACACATACGAATAGGTGGAACTGGGATCAAATAAGACTGAGGCATCTCTGTGGCAGACTGAAATAATACCTGTAATGACGGCATCTGAAGCAATGGCATTTGTCCTGCCCTGAAGAGCATAAAAATGAGCCTGACCACCGCCTGATCGACCTCCACCTCTGGGGCGACCCCTGGCTGCCTGACCCTCACCCCTAGCTGGCGGGGCGGGTGCTGAAGAAACTGGACCAGAAGACGAGGGCTGAACCCTCTGCTGAGATGAGCTAGCAGCACGACGAGGACACTGCCTCCACATATGTCCAAACTCTCCGCACTCACAAAAACTCCCAGGTGCTGGAGAATGGGACTGAAGGGAACCCCTCGCGCCGGAGTGACTAGCTGACGCACTCGGCCTAGAAGAACCCTGAGCAGACGGGGCACAAGATGAACTCTGTGCTGGGAGGGCGCTGAGTGAAGGCTGACTCTGCTGAGAACCATGATAACCACGACCTGAAGATGCACCACGATACTCGGGGCGAGCCGACTGAGCGGGCCTGAAAGAACAACCCCTACCATGCTGGAACTGGCCCCTCAAAGGAGCGCCACTAAAACTGCCAGAACATCGAGGCCTCTTGGCCTCCCTCTCCTCTCGATCCTGATGGCGAACCGCCTCAATCTCTCGAGCTATATCAACCACCTCCTCGAATGAAGCACCCAATACTCTCTCTCTAGTCATAAGAACACGGAGATGGTAGTTAAGGCCATCAACAAATCTCCTGATCCGCTCACGATCCAACGGAACCATCCAGACGGCATGACGAGCCAACTCTGAAAACCTCATCTCATACTGAGACACAGTCATATCTCCCTGCCGTAGCCACTCAAATTGCATGCGTAGCTCCTCTCTGCGGGACTGCGGTACATACTTCTCCAAGAAGAGAGTGGAGAACTCCTGCCAAGTCAAAGGTGCTGCACCAGTCGGCCTACGCCTCTCATACGCCTCCCACCAAGTGAAGGCAGCCCCAGTAAACTGAAAGGTGGTAAAAGCCACACCACTAGACTCGAGAATCCTTGCTGTACGGAGCATCCACTGACATCTGTCAAGAAAACCCTGGGCATCCTCGCCCTCGGCACCACTGAATGTCGGAGGCTGGAGTCTACCAAACCTTTCAAGACGACGCTGCTCATCCTCGGGCATAGCTGGAACCCTGAACTCCTACACTGGTGCAACTGGCTGAGCTGGAGGTGCCTCTGGAGTCTGTAATCCCTGCACTACCTGCTCAGGTGTGCGAGCAGCGGGAGTCTGATTGCCTCCCCCAGCCTGCGAAGTAGCTGCTGCTGTGGTGGCTGAAACGACCTGAGTCAGGCCAGTGCAAACTGTCAAAATCTGAGACAAAGTCTCCTAAAAACCAGGAATCACGATGGGCACAGCTGGTACCTGAATTGGTGCTGCTGGAGCCTGATCTTGAGCTGGGGCAACTGGTGGATCAACAGGTGCTGTCCCTGCTGCTCTGCCTCTGCCACGACCACCACCGTGTCCACGGCCTCTGGTGGTCTCAGTGGGTGGTACTGGTGGTCGTCCACCTCCTCCAGTAGTTCGTGTCCTCACCATCTATGAGAGAATAGAACAAAGAGAAGTTTAGTACTCGGATCAACAAGTTCGCACGACAAGAATTTCAAGAATGTGGAGTTTTCCTAAAGGTTCTGCAGCCTCTCGAGGATAAATACAGACGTCTCCGTACTGATCCGCGAAACTCTACTGAACCAGCTCATGACTCGTGAGACCTAGTAACCTAGGCTCTGATACCAACTTGTCACGGCCCAAATCCCAAACCCGGCCGTGATGGCGCCTCTCGTGAAGACAAGGCCGGCCAGAACAACTCAACACTTCTTTTAACAATTTATTTAGCATATAATAAATCCAAACGCGTGTAAATCATTCATAAAAGCGGGAAAAATAGTGATACTAATAAGGCAACCAACCCGACACAGCCCAAACCCGGGTGTCACAAGTCATGAGCTACTAGGGAGTTGCTATAAGTCTACGAAATAGAATATCTGATACAATCGTCTGAAGGAACTGTAAATAACATGAAATAGGGAAATCAAGGGGCTGCGGACGTCAACAGCTACCTCGAAACTCCAACTCGCTCCTGGTCCGGAAAGAATATCAGTGCTCAGGTGCGGGCTCTGCTATGCCTGAATCTGCACACATGGTGCAGGGAGTAATGTGAGTAATCCGACCCAGTGAGCAATAATAATAAATAATAACCGAAGGTAAGAAAACACGTAACAGCACAAGGCAATTCTATTTCAGGCAGTAAATCATTTTTAAAGACAGGTAAATCAGGTAAAACAGTAAATGAATAGTGAATAGTAAAACCGTCCCTTGGGCGCAGTATCAATCGCTCAGTACAGTAACAGCCCCCCGGGCTCAATCTCAGTCACACAGCATAGTATCAGCCCCTCGGGCTCACTCTCAAATCACATGGGTACCCGCGCTCACTGTGGGTGTGCAGACTCCGGAGGGGCCCCTTACGGCCCAAGTACTATATCAACATAAGGCCAGAAAGCCTTCTCACATCACACATAAGGCCTGAAAGCCTTCTCACATCACACATAAGGCCTGAAAGCCTCCTCACATCACACTCGAGGCCTGAAAGCCTCCTCACATCACACTCGAGGCCTGAAAGCCTTCTCACATAACACTAGAGGCCTGAAAGCCTCCTCACATCACACTCAAGGCCTGAAAGCCTTCTCAGTCCAGGAAACATCATAAGCCCCTCGGGCATCATTAAAATAATAGTGCTCAGCCCAAACAACAGTGGAAATATCATTAAAGTCTCGAAATTCAATTAAAGCGGCTGAGTTTGTAAAACAGTATAATCATTAAGACTGAGTTCAAGTATTATATCAACATAGTGAGGAAACAGTAATAACAATCCACGAAGGATTCAAGTAGTCGGCATTAAGCCCAACATATGGCAATAAGCCCAAATCATGATGATAAACAGAACAGCTCAGTCAAATACGCGGTAAATATCAAACGGGACGGACCAAGTCACGATCCCTAGTAGTAAACAACCCCGCGCTCGCCATTAAGCGCGTGTTTCAGCTCAATATAGTGCTACGTTGTGCAAATTCGGGGTTTCAAACCCTCAGGATATCATTTACTATCATTACTCACCTCAAGCCGGCCAAAATTCTAGCTTGCTATGCCCCTGCCTCGAAAATCGACCTCCTCGCGCGTCGAATCTGATCAAAACCACAACGAATACGTTACAATAGGCTAAGGGAACATAACCCAATCGAAAAGACTCGAAAAATATCGAAATTCACGAAATTTGCAAAACCCGAGCACCGGGCCCTCTTCTCGAAATCAGAAAATTTAACATTAACGGATTTCTTATCTCGCCACGAGTCTATACATACCAAAAACTCCCAAATCCGAGCTCAAATAACCCATCAAAACCCACTTTGAAATACCAAAACTCAAGCCCTAGTTCTTCCCCCTTTTTGATAAATTTTCATGAATTTCTAGGTTAATTCTACCATTAAATCATGTATTTAGGTCATAGAACTCACCTCCAATCACACCCAGTCGAAATCACCTTAAATTTCCGTCCAAAAGCTCTTAAGTTTGCTCAAAAATGGTGGAAATGTACCTTAGCTCGCGGAACAAAATGACCCCTTCTGATCAGTCATTTTCGCATCTGCGATAAATGAACCGCATCTGCGGTTACCGCTTCTGCGATTTTCACTCCGCTTCTGCGAATCTTCACTATGCCCAGGACCGCTTCTGCGGACACCGCTTCTGCGGTCAAGCCTCCGCATCTGCGGAACCTCCCTTGCATGCACGGACCGCTTCTGCGGTCATTAACCGCATCTGCGGAGATCGCACCTGCGGAAACCATCCGCTTTTGCGGAATTTCTCCAAATGGCCAACACCCGCACCTGCGATCCCTTATTCGCATCTGCGGAACCGCATCTGCGTCCCCCTTTCCGCAGATGCGGAAATACCAGATACCAGCAAACTTCAAAAATGCATCAAGTCCAAAATTCATCCCGATGGCCATCCGAAATCACCCCGAGGCCCCCGGGACCTCAACCAAAAGTGTCAATCCATCCTAAAACACCATTCAAACTTGCTCCAATCATCAAAACACCACAAACAACACCAAAACCATCAAATTACATCGGATTCAAGCCTAAGTTCTTCTAAAACTTCCGAAATACGCATTCGATCAAAAATACGACCAAAACACCTCCGAATGACCTGAAATTTTGCGCACACATCCCAAATCACCTAACGAAGCTACAGCAACTCTCGGAATTCCATTCCGACCCTCGGATCAAAATCTAACCTATCAACCGGAATTCGCCAAAATACTAACTTCGCCAATTCAAGCCTAATTCTACACCGGACCTCCAAAATCACTTCCGATCACGCTCCTAAGTCACAAATCATCCCCCAAAGCTAAACGAATCACCGAAAATCACATCCGAGCCCTCTAACTCATAAGTCAACATCCGGTTGACTTTTCCCAAACAAACCTTCCTTAAAGAGACTAAGTGTCTCATTTCCTTCTAAAACCAATCCAAATCAACTCGTTCACACAAGACTCTTATAATGAAGCATGAAGAAGCAGAAAATGGGGGAAACGGGGCGGTAACTCACGTGACGACGGGTCGGGTCGTCACAGCCTGTTGAGTCAATCCCGTGCCTGTTGAGTCAATCTTGTAATTGATTGCCTTGTTCTGACCGTTACAATCATTTATTGCATTCATTAATAATTGATTTGTAACTGATGGTGTAATGATGGTAAATCCCATATAATCCGGGACTAATTGATTCCTTCTTCATTTGTAATTATGAGATATTCTCCCGCACCTGATCCGGGCTATTTTATGATGATCGGTTCCGAGGCTAACAGGCACGGTACGAGTATGTTCAGTCCCGAGGGTGTTTCACATATCATCTTTACATGTCATTCTTCACTTTTCTTCAAACTTTGCTGACACGTGTCGCCATTTAATAGACCCACATGACGAGTCTATTTTTCACTAATACAACTATAAGGGCAGAAATCACTGGGTCCGGCCGAACCTCCGACTGCTTAAGACTGTATCCTCATCCAATCACAATTAAGAAATAACCTCATACGACTTGTAGAATAATGCTTGAAGTTCCTTTTTCGCTTACTTACCCAGTTATAAATTCCCCACGCAGATTCGACCTTTTAACTTAAACCTCAAATTTGCCGCCATCATTGGGAAATTCAACACAATTTTAAGAACAGAGATTCTCCAAATGTACTAATATGATCTCAGGGCTTTCCCCAAACAGTTAAAAGTGATATCCTGGTTGGAACTTGAAGTGAATATCCTTTTTGGGGTAAAATTGTGTGGGTTAGCCACTTTTTAAAGTGGTATTTACTTTTTATCCAGCATTTTCAAATGCTTAGCAATAGTAGCTACTAGTTTATTAAAATTAATATGAAAAGACTGTGTTACCCTTTCTTCTATCTCTTTCATGTTAGGGAGAAGAACTGTGCCACCGTCCGTGAGACGGCGACTACCGTGGACTCCGCCAACGTCTATGATCTTGATTATAGACTAACACATATCAGTAACTTATTCTGTTCATCACTATCGCGGTCTTTATCATCCTCATCCTTTGTATTCTCAGAATCATCATTAGACAAATTATCTTGGGACACTAAATCGTCGTCACTTGTATTTTCATCAGACTAGTAATGAAAAGGTTATGTAGATTTGTCTTATCAATGTTGCATCCAAGCCGAATCTGACATCATTTTTATATGTAAATTGCAATTATTATTATTATTACTATTATTATTATTATTATTATTATTATTATTATTATTATTTGTGAAAAGATGTAAATAACGTTTGGTTTTCTGCTACGTTATGGATCCTGAACTTACAGTTACAAGTTCAAAAGTTAAAGACACTTGGTCCTGAACTTCAAGTTCCAAGTTCAAAAGTTAAGGACTCTTGGTCCTGAGCTTAGACTAACAAGCTCAAAAGTTAAGGACACTTGGTCTTGAGCTTAGACTAACAAGCTCAAAAGTTAAGGACAATAGGTCCTGAACTTACAGTTACAAGTTCAAAAGTTAAGGACAATAGGTCCTGAAGTCCTGAACTTAGACTAACAAGCTCAAAAGTTAAGGACAATAGGTCCTGAACTTAAACTAACAAGCTCAAAAGTTAAGGACACTTGGTCCTGAACTTACAGTTACAAGTTCAAAAGTTAAGGACACTTGGTCCTGAACTTAGACTAACAAGCTCAAAAGTTAAGGACAATAGGTCCTGAACTTAGACTTACAAGTTCAAAAGTTAAGGACAAGTAGTCCTAAGTCCTTAACTTAGAGTTACAAACACAGAAATTAAGGACAGGTGGGGTCCTGAACTTCGAGTTCCAAGTTCAAAATTTAAGGACATGAAGTCGTGAACTTAGAGTTGCAAGTTCAAAAGTTAAGGACATGTAGTCCTGAAGTCATGAACTTAGAGTTGCAAGTTCAAGAGTTAAGGACATGTAGTCCTGAAGTCCTGAACTTAGAGTTGCAAGTTCAAAAGTTAAGGACACTTGGTCCTGAACTTTATGAGCAGAAGGGTGTTTTCGTCCGGGCAGGTGAAGTTTATTAAAGTAGTGGCTAAAGACTAAAGACATTTTAAATAGTAGCTTAAAAGTAAATACATGTGTTATTAGTAGCTAACCGTGCACTTCCTCCCTTTTTGGGCCTCTCAGATCATGAGCGTTATTCATGGGCTTCCGTCACAATATCTCTAATGGGCTTTAAAGAAGCCAAGCCCACATAATGCCATGGATTGTTCCTTATGCTTATAAGGAGAAGTGCACTAGTAGCCACTTTTAAGTCTGCTATTTAAAATATATCCATAATTTATAATGTATTTTAAATTTAGCCAATTCACCCAAACTTTAGGACTAAGCATCCTTAATTTTAGTGTCCTAGATTTTTGAGCTGTTAATGTGAAATTCAGAATTTTTTAACTACTAATTTAAAATTCTGGACATAAGATTCGAATTTCTGGACACAATTTTCGAACTTTAGAACACAATGTCATTAAATTTAAACTTTGAGGTTTAAACTTCAGGACGTCGTGCTCTGAAGTTTGAGCGGATTGGCTAAGTTTTAAATACATTGTAAATTGTGGGTATAATTTAAACAACATGCTTAAAAGTGGCTATCTGGTGTCGTTTTCATTACGCTTATATCCTGGAAATTATCTTGCGCTTATATCTGTAATATTGAAAACTCTAAAAGTGTTATAAATAGAATCCTATTTATGGTGAATGTTCATATTTAGAGAGATTCTAGGGTTTATTACTTGGTGGCTAAGTCAACCTCTCCCTATAAATAGAGGGTTCTATTCCATTGTAAATCATCCCAAAATTCAATAAGAATTCTCTCTCTCTACTTTTCTCTGCAATATTGCTCTTGTTCTTTTATTGTTTTATAACACGTTATCAGCACGAGACTCTAACCAATTGAGTAGAAGCTTTGGGATTGAGCATAATGATTATCAATTATTCCATGAACTTCCTTCATGATTAAATTCTGGATTTAAGGTAAGTATTTTACCGTATTTTTCTCTTTTATTCTATACTTTGATTTTATATACAAGCAAAGACAATAAAGTTTGATTATAACTATAATGGAGTTTGTAAGAAATTATAACCACCTGAAGTGGTAAAATTTCTATGTCTTGCCATGATCAAATTCATGTATGATTATGGGCACAAAAAGTGGAAACCCGTCCCATTGAATTTGCTCCATTCTCATTCCCTTAAGAGAATGTGATAGCAGTATGTGATAAGTCTGAAAGAAGATAAAATTATCACTATGAATATATCAATGGATGTGGACGTGGCAATAGACGAAATTATAATCGTCATCATTTGTGGTAATGAGAACAATAAGGATTCTCAAAATAATCTTTCACTCTGTGAAAAATATTTATCATCGATTTGACATGAGATTTTGTAAAGCACATATAGATGATTATGGTCCATTCATGATGTGAATGTGACAACATCTGATTTATGAATACATATTCATTCTTCAAAGAATATGAACGTGCTAGTGGTAGTGAATATACCGCACTCACCTCTAAAAGGAGGTTTGAGATGATATAAGAAAATAATGTGATTATTGTGGCATGAATGGTCATTGGTCATGTACCTATTGTACGCCAAAATATTTTGGCATTGTGATTGTTAAAAGGCAACGGTAATGCAAGAAACAGATCTTGCATATAATTTTGACCATAACCATAATGGTATAACTTTCTCTTTAAAAGAGATATTCACCATATGGGTGTTGATGAATATGTGGTACTACAAAATTAATTGAGAACTCTGCAAGAGCCAATTATACTATTTTGGAGAAACACAATTAATTACCAATAAGGTATTGTGTTGTAATAAGTCTCAAAGAAACTTATTCAGTTTCCAAAGTATACGCGAAAGCGGTTGATTATATTGAGACTATAAATAAAGGGAAGATTTAATATCTTCTATTACTACAACTTGTAGCGGGGTAATATATATGTAAAAAGCTACCCTTATTCTCCAGTTTGTACTACACAAACAAAAGAATGCCACAATAAAGAGAAGTTTATTGATATAAACCCCATATCATAATAAACTTGGAGTTTATTCATAATTGCACACATCATGGTGTAACCTGAAGTTTATCAATATTGATAATTTATTCAGTTGGCATAATTGGTTTACCCATATCAATTTAAGTATGATGTGCAAAAATAAAAGAGAATTCACATGGGTAAATATTAAAGAACTAGAAAGTTCTTTACGAATTCTCTTATGTTGTTTGTTCTCATTAATTAATAGACCAACTAAAATTGGGATTGAATCCCATGAATGCTGGAAATTTCAAAGGTGAATATGGGCCCATTCACCTGCCATGTATACCACATAAGATGCATCTATGAGATGGTTACATGCAATTATTATTGACCCGCAACCTGGTGTTTGCGAGGTAACTTGCTCAATAATTTAATATAGAGCATAATTTCCAGATTTTTATTCAAGATAGTTCTTCTTGATAAGTTGGTTTACATCACAGTTGGTTTAGCAAAATGATTTATTGAGTGCCTCCACTTAATAGCTAAACTATTGCTTATGAGAACAAAGTTATCTATATCAGTTTGATATAGGTTATATACAAAAGTATATTACATTCTCCCCTCACAAGTGGTTTCAGGGTCAGGAACCAAATAATTCTATCGTATTATTATTGATGTGCGGTGTATATTTTGATTAACACCATAACGCACAAAGATGGATTCTCAAAGTTGAGGAAACAAGTTAGCTTTTCTAACATGAGGGGGAGACAAGATACAACAGTTGAGAAAAAGTTACATGGAATGAATTATCATTTATACATCTAGATCCTCGAATAAAATAATATGAACTTGAAGTTCATAAAAGGATAATTCATCTGCAATATATTGCAAAGCATGCCAGACGCATTTGCTGACCCAAAGAAAGTAACTATATTCTCATTGCAAATGCTCCTATTAAGTCCCAGAAGGACAAAGTCTATGGTACGCTTGAAGCATATAGACAAATCGGTTTCAAATAAACTTCTTGATAAAGAAGATGAGCAAATGATCTAAATGATCATAACAAAGGAGGCAAGTGATCTAGAAGATCACATGATATAACACTTCATAAAATCTCATGAGAGATTCAGGTACCTGAATATATGAATGAAGAGATCTCTATGTTATGTCTTTATGAAAAATAAGGAGGTTGGAACCGATATAAAATATTTTTCGACGACATCTATCATAGCGCTAAGATAGATGAGGATCTTAAGTCTATCGAATATAGACACAAAAATATTGGCCAAATGGAAGAGCCACAATTCAAGTATAATTTGAATTCATATGAAAGACATGCAGTTTTGGACATGTAGTTCAAACACTTGAAAGTATAAAGTCAATGGTATGTGCATTCAGTTTTCGATATCTTATATGTCTAGCATGACATAAAAACTTGATATGCATCTAAAGTCTATTATATGGCTTATATGACTTAACAATCCTTGAAGGATTTAAATTGCTTAAAGCATATAGAATTCATGGTCATGAAGTACTACATCCTCAATGCAATTTGTGCACAAATGTATCTTGCTATAACTATATGCATGATAATATGATAGCAAGAGTTTTCACCTCTATGTGAAGATATTGAACTGACAATTCCAACAAGATCATATGAAGACAATACATCTATCAGGGATGATGATTTCAAGGTGAAACAAATTCGTTGAAGTTAATATGGCTGATATTGTTCATCAAATCTCTACCAAAGATCTTTTGAAGATGGTGCACAAGATTGGAATGCAAATGCTTAAGGATGTGAATTTATGCTCTCATCAGGGGGAGTTAATGCGTGTTGCACTCTTTTTCCCTTACAAGGTTTTGTCCCACTGGGTTTTCCTTGCAAGGTTTTTAACGAGGCAACCAATAGGCGCATTTCTAAACATGTGTACTCTTTTTCCTTTTCTAGAATTTTTTTCCCATTGGGTTTTCTTTTAGTTAAGGTTTTAACGAGGCACATTATCTGTTGAATAGACATTCAGGGGGAGTGTTATAAATAGAATCCTATTTATGGTGAATATCCATATTTAGAGAGATTCTAGGGTTTATTACTTGGTGGCTAAGTCAACCTCTCCCTATAAATAGAGGGTTCAATTCCATTGTAAATCATCCCAAAATTCAATAAGAATTCTCTCTCTACTTTTTTCTACAATATTGCTCTTGTTCTTTTATTGTTTTATAACAAAAAGCAAATTATCAAATACTCAACCAATTCTTATGACTTGTTCTTTCTAAGTTTTTTCGCTATCGGTGTAAAGGAGTTGGCTTGTGCCTAAATGTTTGTTACCTGTCTGTTGATAATTTTGTTCGAGCACCGAGCCAGTCTGTTGGGCTGAAATTTCATAATCGCCTACTACTTTTAATCAGAAAGAAAATGTTGTGGCTGCCGTTTATTGCATACCAATGACCTCATTAATTTGAAAGATGAAGTCAAAAAGACAAATTTGGGAACTAAAAAGGAAAAGATGTTTTAAGTTTAGCGAACTGAAGGTATATATTTTTACATCATTATGTTAATCATATTTTTTACAAAAACTTTTTTACACTGTCAAAATAGCAGGTAATATGACATAATTTTATTAGTAATCTCACTTTAATATTGCCTTTTACCTATAGTAATTTTTCAGGTGACTAAATAATGTAATTTTCTTTTACACTTTCAATGTATATAGGTTAAACTCCTTACAATAATATGTAACTGATAAAAAAACATGATTTGATAATCTAGCAAAAAAGGTAGATAATTTATTTTAAGGGGTCATCTGAAATAAGTTATGCTGGGATTAGTTATTCTGGTATTATTTTTTATCTACTGTTTGGTATGTTGTATTACAAATGACAATTGCATAATTTCTAAGAAGAAGGTATAAGTTATCTCGGCACTAATTATCTCATCCCCTACAAGGTATAAATTATCCCGATACTAATTTTATTCCCGAGATAACTTATACCAGGTTTGCTAACCAAACAAAGTATTAAAATGATATTAAAATTTTATACTGTCACTATATATACTTATACCTCGTGGGAAACGACTCCTAAAATTCCTGTATGTAAAATGTAGACCCAGAAGGA
Organism: Nicotiana attenuata; assembly: GCF_001879085.1. Classification (NCBI taxonomy): domain Eukaryota; kingdom Viridiplantae; phylum Streptophyta; class Magnoliopsida; order Solanales; family Solanaceae; genus Nicotiana; species Nicotiana attenuata. The sequence continues at coordinate 21,246 of NW_017674567.1, forward strand.
AATAAGGAAAAAATGTGTCACGTCGAATGACAAAACAGATAGCAGCATCAATAATAAACAAAAGCGGGGTGAGAAAAAACAAATTACACAAGCGGATTCATCTCCCCAAGGTAGAGTTGACTTTGGCCTTTGAGAGACCTGGGTGGTTGTTTAATTATTGCTGCTATTAGCTGTCTCCTTTTATTCAACGAGAAATTGCAAAGAAATAGAGATATATAATTGGGATCAGAATTTCAACGATCGTTTCAGCCGCAGAAATTGCAAAAGAAACAGAGAGAGTTAGATCTCAAGAAAAATGAATCAGAACATGAGCGCGTTCTTGATCGGAATGGTGGGGGCTGCCTTTACGTTGGGCGCTTATTCTCAGCCATGGATGACACCAACGCAAAGCATCACTACGGGCCTTATAACTCTTATGTTTGGTCTCCTCGTCCGTGAAGGTTTCATCTCCCTTTAGAATTTCACTATTTCCCCTTGTTATTATTATTAACAAATATCTCTATCTTTAAATTTTCATTTATGGTTATGACCATCATCTGTTGCTGAGACTCTGAGGTCTTTCTTTCCAGTTCTGAGTTTGTATTTCCTTTTTTATAATACTAAAATCATTTTACACAATACTATATATGTTTGAATTATTACTATTTGTGTTGCTTGGCGATTGGGATGGTTACTTGTATTTTGAATTAATGCACCGCAAAATTCATGGAGATTGGTAACCCACTACAAATATCATTTTAGTGATACAGATGAGCCCTTTTTACAATATATAGATCAATAAATGACAACATGGGAGATCGGTATATAATACGTATATACTTCGGATAAGGACCATATTTGTACCTTTATTACGAGAAAATGATCATTTTCACCCTCCGTTATATTATCCGTATAAAAATATCCATGTCGTAACCTAAAGAAAGAATTACAAGAAAATATACATGACTACATACCATAACAAAAAATGGCCCATGTTTTTAAGTTTTACCCAGCCCATATCGTACATATTTTGAAAGCACTAGCAAATTCAAAATTTGTGTTCTTACAAGCATTGCTTCTAAAGCTATGGAGTTAAATTTGTGTTCTCACATTATTGCTTTCACTCTCTCTTCTTCTCACATCTTCTACATATGCTTTAAGGGGTCGTCCGTCATTGCTGCTTCTTACCATGTGTCACCTGGTTGCAATGTAAGAAAATTGAAGAGTAGAAGTTCACCATTGATGGCCATTCAAAAATTTGCTTTCGAAAATAAGATTGTTTTGAGTTTGTTAGTTGTTTGGATTGGGTGTTGTTCCAATTGATTGAAAATATCAAAAGCAGTTCAAAATTTAAATTTGAAGTAGATTTAAGCAAGATTTGAGTAAAATTTTAGAATAGACGCAAGGAAGAAGACGAAGTCAGTTTTTTGTATAATTATGTATAATCTTGTATAATAGTGTATATGAGTGTATACACATCTTATACACTATTATACAACTTTATACAAGCGTCTGTAGACGAACTTCTCCCACGATTTTCAGTTGCAATTCTTGTTCAAAACCAGTCCAAATCTCCATTAAATGACTTCAAATTTTATATACAACCTCCTTATACTATTTCTAACTAGTCTAAATAACACCCACTCCAAATTTCTCACAAAATCAAATTCGAAATTTAAAACCACATATTTAAGCTTGTTACAAATCTAATTTTCACAATTCAAATGGCTTTGGTTTGTTGGACTATTATTTGAGTCACAGTTACTGATTCGAAAATTAACTTAAAAGCTTGAGAAATCTTTTTTAAAAATTAAATAGTAATTTCTAGAACCTATTGGAGTTGGATGTTGAATCTTAGCCTATTATTTTTTGGGCTAGTTGGTTGTAAATTGAAATATGAGCTATAAAATTGAAAAGTAGGGAGCCCAATTGTTCTTATGTGAAATATCCCCTTACCTAAATGGTTCAAATACACCCCTTCTTCGTTAAGTGTGTCCAAGGCGGACTCTCAATCCTATGTGGCATTAATGTTTTGATGAAGTGAATGTTGGTCACATGCCCATGTTGTCCAACCAATGGCCCAATGGCCTAATCCTATTCTCTTTTGGTTTTGCATTCCTATTCGGAATTGGATTCGGTGTTTATTCCTATTTTGAGTGAGTTTTGGCTTTAAGAGAAAGCACCGATCTATAATTAAGACAACCTTGAAGAATTTTTCTATGCTCATTGATACAAGTCTTTGAAAGACTTAAGCACATAAGAATGGTTTTTGAGAGAGCTTTCATCAAGAGAGAAGAGAGAAGAAAAGTATTTATTTTTGCTGTAGATTTTATTCCGACCAACCAACTTCAAATTACGTTTTCTGATGCGTTAACCGTTGGATCGGGCTAAAAAATTTGATTGAATATTTGTAATGTCTTGGTTTTTGATTTGAACGGTGGAGATCGGATTTGGAGGCCCGTAGCATCTGATTTCGAATCTCAAACAACAACTTTGTTTTTGTGGATTCTCCTCTTTCTTCAATTGATTAGTTGTTGCTATTGTTGCTCTGTGTTTGGCACTTGTTGTGTAGCCAATTTGGAGAACTTTTGTAACCCTCTTATTGCTATAATGGAGTTTTTGGATCTTTGTGATCCCATGATTTTTACCTTCGATTTGGTGTTCTTTATCTTCTTTATTTTCGGGTTTGCCTCTTCCTCGACGTAACAGTGGTATTAGAGCCTTGATTATTTATCCGGTATGTAGGCGAATATGAGCAAGCTGGTATGTTCAAATGGGAGAAATTATAATATTTGGAGAAGCAAGATGAAAGATTTATTTTTCGTGAAGAAGATGCATCTACCCGTTTTGCAGCTCATAAACCCGAGAGTATATCTAATGAAGATTAGGATTTCGAGCACCAATAAGTATGTGGATATATACGACAATGGGTTGAAGATGATGTTCGCAACCATATTGTGAACGAGACACATCCGAAATCATTGTGGGAAAAGCTAGAGACTCTTTATGCTTCAAAAACTGGGAACAACAAGTTGTTCCTGCTAAAGCAATTGATGACCTTTAAATACTAGGAAGGCAGCCCTATCCTTGATCACATAATGATTTCCAAGGCGTCCTTGATCAGCTGTTTGGAATGGGAGTTAATTTTGATGATGGGATACAAAGACTTTGGCTTCTTAATAATCTGCTTGACTCTTGGGAAACTCTTCGTGTTTTTTTGACAAATTAGGCTCCTGGAGGTAAGGTGACCATGGAATATGCCAAGAGTGGTTTGTTGAACGAAGAAGTAAGGAGAAAATCTCAGGTTTCGTCCTCGTAAGCAGATATCTTGGTTACATAAGACCGGGGGAGAGATAGAACAAGAAGCTCGAGGAATAGAGGTAAAAGTAGAAGTAAGTCAAGGTCCAAATACCATAATATTACATGCAACCACTGTAGCAAGAAGGGACATATCAAAAGGTTTTGTCACAAGTTGTTGCAAGACATTAGAGAATGAAAGAAAACTGAAAATAACGAGAACAATGTTGCTGCTATTGTTCGAGATGACCTTCTTTTTGCTTATGATGAAAACGTCATCAATTTGGTATCCCATGAGACGAGCTGGATAGTAGATTCTGGAGCTACCTCACATGTCACACCAAGAAAAACTTTTCTTCTCATCTTATACTCATGTTGATTCTGAAGTGTTAAAGATGGGCAATGCCAGTGAAGTTAAGATGTTCGGTGTTGGCACCGTTTGATTGAAAACTAATAATGGTTCAATGTTAGTTCTTTAAGATGTCAAGCATGCTCCAGACTTTCCTTTCAATTTGATCTCTGCAGGAAGATTAGATGACGAAGGTTACCATAATGCCCTCTTTAATGGCCAATGGTAGCTCACCAAGGGCTCGTTAGTAGTGGCTCGAGGAGTCAAGTCTGGTCATTTATATGTGACAAAGGGCTCTATTCTTAATGACTCCATAAATCTGATGGAAAGTGACATTTTATCAGAATTGTGGCACAGAAGATTGAGTCATATGAGCAAGAGGGGGATTACGTGTTTGGCTAAGAAAAGTTTGCTTTCTGGAGTGAAACAAGCAAAGCTGAAAAGGTGTATCCATTGTTTAGCTGGTAAACAGAAAAGAGTTTTCTTTCATAGCCATCCTCCATCAAGAAAGCCCAATTTATTGGAGCTAGTACACTCTGATTTGTGTGGTCCTTTTAAAGTAAAGTCAAAAGGTGGTGCACTTTACTTTGTGACCTTCATTGATGATCATTCTCGTAAGCTCTAGGTATATCCTTTGAAATCTAAGAGATATTAAAATGTATTCGCACTGACAATGGTGGTGAATATTGTGGTCCCTTTAATAACTATTGCAAGGAACAAGGAATTCGTCATAAAAAAATCCACCCAAGATGCCTCAATTGAATGGTTTGGCAGAGAGGATGAATAGACTCTAGTTGAAAGAGTTAGATACCTGCTTTCAGAGGCTAAACTTCCAAATACATTTTAGGCGGAAGCACTTAATACTGTTGCCTATGTTATCAATTTGTCTCCTACTGTTGCTTTGGATGGTGATGTCCCAGACAGAGTTTGGTTTGCCAAAGATATTTCTTGTGATCACTTGAGAGTTTTTGGGTGTAAAGCTTGTGTGCATGTTCCTAAAGATGAGAGATCAAAACTGGATGTCAAAACTAAGCAGTGCATCTTTATCGGTTGTGGTCAAGATGAGTTTGGGTATCGTTTTTACGATCTAGTTGACGATCAACTTATTAGAAGTCGTGATGCAATATTCTTTGAAGACCGGACTATTGAAGATATTGACAAAGCTTAGAAGATAGATTCTCAGAGTAGTGAGAGCTTAGTTTATATTGATCCAGTTTCTATTGCTAAGGCACCTATTGCATATGAAGGAACCCAAGACAATGATGGAGATAGTGAAAAAGATCAAAGTGAATCTTCATGGTGTAGATGTTATGTATGCTTCAGTTGATGAAGTTGTAGTTGATCAACAACCAATTCCTGCTCAGGTAACTACTTCAAATGCTCCTGAAACCTCTCTTAGAAGATCTAGAAGGGAGAAGCAAAAATTCATGCACTATCCTCCTGATGAGTATGTACGTTTGACTGACATGGGAGTACCTGAGAATTATGATGAATCCATGAAAGATACTCACAAAGATCAGAGGATCGAATCCATGGAAGATGAGATGAAGTCACTCCATGAGAATGGCACATATGAGTTACTGAAATTGCCAAAAGATAAGAGAGCTTTGTCTAACAAATGGATATTCAGAATAAAGCAAGATAACCATAACTTTGTGCCTAGGTACAAGGCGAGGTTAGTTGTTAAAGGTTTTGGCCAGAAAAAGGGAGTTGACTTTGATGAAATTTTCTCCCCTGTTGTGAAGATGTCTTCTATTTGTGTGGTTCTAGGCTTAGCCGCAAGTCTAGATTTAGAGGTTGAGCAGATGGATGTCAAGATTGCTTTTCTTCGTGGTGATTTAGATGAGAAGATTTATAGCCTGTTTGGCCAAGCTTTTTTTTGGGCCAAAAGTGTTGTTTTGGCCAAAAGCACTTTTAGCCAAAAATTGAGGTGTTTGACCAAGCTTTTTGAAGGAAAAAAAGTGCTTTTGAGGAGAAGCAGAAGCAAGAAAAAGTAGCTTCTCTCCAAAAGCACTTTTCTGAGAAGCACTTTTGAGAAAAATACACTTAGAAGCAGTTTTCAAAAGCTTGGTCAAACACTAATTACTGCTCAAAAGTATTTTTCTAATTAATTAGTCAAACACAAACTACTTCTCACCAAAAGCACTTTTTTAAAAAGTACTTTTGAGAAAAGCACTTCTCAAAATAAGTTAATTTTAAAAACTTGGACAAATGGGCTATTATATGGAGCAGCCAGGACTTTGTAGTTAAGCTTGCGTTTTGCAGAAAAGTAGCAGGTATGAAGCCTGTCAATAGTTCCTCTACTTGAAGACACATTTTGGCCCCTTGGCTGGAGGGGGAGTTTGTTGGGCACATGCCCGTGTTGTCCAGTCAAAGGCCCAATGGCCTAATCCTATTCTCTTTTGGTTTCCATTCCTATTCGAAATAGGATTCGGTGTTCATTCCTATTTTGAGTGGATTTTGGTTTTAAGAGAAAGCATCACTCATGATCTATAAATAGGACAACCTTGGAGAATTGCTCTATGCTCATTGATACAAGTCGTTGAAAGACTTAAGCACATAAGAGTGGTTTTTGAAAGAGCTTTCATCAAGAGAGAAGAGAGAAGAAAAGTGTTTGTTTTTGCTGCAGATTTTATTCCGACCAGCCAAATTCACACCACATTTTCCGATACGTTTACCGTTGGATCGAGCTAAAATTTTGACTGAGTGTTTGTAACGTCTTAATCTTTGATTTGAACGGTGGAGATCGGATTTGGAGGCCCGTATGATCTGATGTCGAGCCTCGAACAACAGCTTCGTTTTTGTGGATTCTCCTCTTTCTTCGATTGATTAGTTATTACTCTTGTTGCTTTTGTTGCTCCGTGTTTGGCACTTGTTGTGTAGCCAATATTTGTAACCTTGTTATTGTTATAGTGGAGTTTTTGGATCTTTATGATAACGTGGTTTTTACCTTCGATTTGAAGGGTTTTTCACGTTAAAATTTGGTATTCTTTATCTTCTTTATTTTCGAGTTTGCCTCTTCCTCGACATAACAGTGGACACCACATGACATGCCACCTCATCTATCCCAACCCATTTTACCCCTGCTCTCCACTTCTTCTTCGACTTGCAATTCACGATAATGAAGAAGTACGACGTTTTTTTTGCATATAGATCTTTCTAACTTTAACTAGCATAAACCTTTAGTACAATGTTCAGGATAGTTCACTAAGTCCAACACTTTATCAAATATTCGGTAGTAGGAAGTTATATTACGCTTGGGCATAATTAGGGTTCTTTATGATAAAGGCCTAATGTTCAATTGATAAGATCTACAGCTGAAGAATAAATTCATAATTTCAAACCGCATTAAAACATAAGCAATTGAAGAATATATAGTTTTTAAATTAATGTTCTACGCTTTATACACGTCAACCAAAATGTATAAACGATTCATGTTGGGTTTATTAGCGTGCAAAAGTGTTGGTGTTGATACTACATTAACATAATATTATTAAGAAAAGCGTAGTTATCGTAGATCATAGAAAAGGTAGCTAGAGTATTTAGCCCTTAAAGAAGAGTCTAACTATAATATTTTTACATGCCATTTTTGGTGGAAGCTACAACAACTATGCCGCAACTAAGCTAATTGGGTTATAATTTTTGGAAGGAAGAAAAGAAGTTTTGATCAAGAAGAAGTTGGAAACAGCAGGCTAGTGGGCGTCCTAAAATCTGACCATCTTTGAACACTAGCCAAAAAGTGCTTATAAGCCAATTTGATCAACTTATAAGCTTAGCCAAACACTCTCTATATTGTTAAGCTTCTATTGGCACCATTTTTAGATAAGAGGACGTGGAAGGGGCGGAAGTGCTAGTGGTGGAAAAAGTGGAGGGTGTATGGGTCAAAATCTATCTTTAGAATATTTAAGCCAAGATAGTACAAGGGGAAGAGTTCCCAAGTCGTCGTTTGTCGCAATGGCCCAGGAAGCGGCGAAGTCTATTGTCGAAGAGTAAAGATGGGCCGAAGTCGAAGAATCAACAAAGGACGAAGTCGAGGTGTCAACAAGGGTCGAGGTCGCGTACCTTTGACAGAGTTATAACACCTAGTTTCTAAGATTGAATATTCTTTGGGCTTGTACTGTTAGGATTTCTTAGGAGCATGTTCCCTATAAATAGAAAAAGACACAATGATAGGGGATATGTGATATTCATTTGTAAAAATACATTTTGACTTGAGAAAGAGAATCGGGTCTCATTGCTAAGATACAAATAGTAACTTTTCACGGAGATTCTTGTCTGTACTTTTTTACCAGATCTGAGAATAACTCAAATATTCAAGGGGTTGTCCATCTTTCATCATTGTTAGAAAGAACATTCATTTATTCCATCCTTTCTTGGGTGACTCATTCATTCTATTTACTTAAATGTCCTTTATTGCTATTCATTGATATTGAATGCTACATTATTGTCTTTGATTTCTGGAATATTTATTGCATGCCATCGCCACTGTCCGACTACATCTGCACAGTGTTTGCAATCTTTTAAGAACTTCATCTTAGGGGTATTATTGTTAACTAAGATTAACCCTCATTTATATAAATTTAATTATTTGAACCAAGATCCATATTTTTTTGGTCAAACAGAGGGGAGGGGGTATATTGGGTTAGAGAAGGTGAGATAGCATGCCACGTAGTGTTGACCTCATAAAAATATGAGTGCAACATGGGACTGAGTGTCCACCTTGGATAGATGTAATGGAGGAAGGATATATTTGAGCCATTTGGGTAACGGCAGGGATATTCTTGTGCTGATAGTATAACGAAGGGTAAAAGTAATCCTTTAAGAAACATTTGTGGAGTCATTTTCTACTACTCAAATTGTAACTAGTCATACGAGATCAACAACAATAACAGCAACCCCAGTAAAATCCCACAAATGGGGTCTGGGAAGGATGAAGTACGCAGACCTTACCCCGACCTAATGAAGGTAGAGAGGTTATTCCTTACCCCTACCTAATAAAGGTAGAAAGGTTGTTTTCGAAAGACCCTCAGCTCAAAACTAGTCATACGAGATCATTTACTCATTTATTCCGAATGAGAAACTGGTTTCGACTCTGGTGGGGAACAACATTATGGAATTGAAAAAAAATGGGCCAACATTTCAAAAAGCCTATTTTTCCAACTAAACCCCAATGTGTAACTTGTGAAACACGTGGTGCCAAAAGAAATTAATAGCATCATGGTTGTAGTCTACTAATGGCGTTCATTGCCAGGATGGTGGTGCCCGTATTAAAGGGTACAAATTAAAAAGGCATGTAATATGGTTTATATTCTGATTGCAATTTTCCAAATCCAACACAAGGCGTGGTCATTGTAGTTGAAGAAAGTAATTGAAACCAAAAGAGGAAGTTGTAGCAATATGTGACACTTGAGAGAACTACTTACAACCCTGTGTTTCTTCTTTTTCTTCTCTTAACGCTTCCACCCCCCTCCCCTCCTCCCTCCCC
>NW_017674567.1:30375-92366 GCF_001879085.1 Nicotiana attenuata
CCTCCCTCCCTCCCCTCCCCCCCCCCTACCCCCCCCCCCCCCCCCCCCATATTTTCTTGCTTGTGGAGCAGGCCAGAAAATGTTATAAAATACTTGGAATCGCAATTTACAAAATGGAATCAAAACGAAACTACATTTCTTAATGGAATACTGTGTCCCCAGACTTGTTGAACACTCCCAAAGTAAACCAAAGGATAACTTGCTTTGGCATCAACAATAATTAACTGTTTAGATAACAATATAATTGAGCAATGTTGACTAGCTAATTCTGGAAACCATCTTTTTTACAATATACTAGTGGTTTAATTTTTTTGTTGAAACTTCATAGGAGTACTTTTTTACAAATAATTGACTGCGCATCACATTTGTTAATCACCAAATTAACCTTTCATGGTCCATGACCTACCTATTTCCAGATACCAGCCACACATGCTTTACTGTTAAAGCACAGTAAGATCGCCACCGGATGCTTCACTTCGTCTAAATAGTGTTCAAGACTTCCTCTCTTTTCTTCCACTAGTTACTGCTTTATGTTACCATGATTGGGTTCGTCCAACTGGGAAACCTGATGTCGCATGTTGATCACGGCCTCTACGGTTTTGAGTGGTGACAAATTTGGTATCAGAGCAAGTTCGTCACAACCGTAGGGCCACGATAGCATCCGACATCATGTTTTCCTGTCGAATGAACCTTTAACCCATATTCCCTCACATTCGGACGTTCGACATTTGGTCTATGATCCAAACCATAAACCTTCTTGAATCTACAGTTAAATCCTGTTGAAAGCCATGAAAGAGTCTTGGCTTCTTGCCACCCTGCATATTAAGTTAAAAGAACATGCGCCATAACTCTGGTAATACGCTAGAAAACCTGATGTCAACTTATTTACTTATATATGGACGTGCATCCATGAGTGTCACAAATCAAAATGTAAGGAACGGGATATTCAACTAGTGGTCTCATAGATTCTTGGTGTTGCCCACAGTCTGATTCACAATCCCACGAAAATAGTTCTATCATCAAAAATCTGGCATGAGAAAATGAGGCAGAGATGTAGCCAAAAATGACTTGCCAATCAAAATCGTTAATCTCCACTCTTCAGTTGAGAACTACAAAGTACTCAAGCAGAATTGATCGATCTTGCCGGCAAGTCATCCTTGGCTGCATTTCGTAACCTTATTACCTCATGCAAGACTTTAAGATGAATGAAATAAATAAATAAAATTGACTATCAAATCATTGAACTTTTGGGAAAATGAAGTTTCCCGAAGGAGAAATCTAACATTCCCTGTAGCAAAGAGAAAGAGAGCTTTCCTATTTCATCTAAGAAAAAGAAGTTAGGAGAAGCCCATTGGATGGAATAGAAAGAAAACTAACTTTTTCCTATTTCATCTAAGAAAAAGAAGTTAGGAGAAGCCCATTGGATGGAATAGAAAGAAAACTAACTTTGACAGTGCATGAAACGAATGAGGGTTGAAGCAAAGAGGGCAGCTTCTAGGAGTTGATAAATAATGGATTCTTGTGTAGGAAAGGAAATCTACCTATAACATTAATGACTCTTTTAGATTCTTTACATAAAGATGGCTATGGATCAGTCAATTTCTAAGTAATGCCCATTGGAGAAAAGGGAAAAAAGCAAGATAGTTTGGAGGTGTTCTTAGGGTTTGGATGTGACCACCCACTGTCCCCATCACCCCAGAACTTAAGAAAAAGACGAATCAATCCTAAAGCTCCTCCCCAAAATATGGTGTACGAACACTAAGGTTTAAGATGTTATCAGAGGCAATAAACGAACTGCGCAAATCAGGCGCTTTAGTTGTACTTTCGTGACCTTTCCGTGTTGAGTTAGGTAGACGAATTTACTGCTCCATATTCTACCAAGCTGGCTTGTCGACATATGAATTAGCCAACCCCTCCTTTATGGAATTTCGTTGATTCAGCTTTTGCTGTCTTTGGTCTGTTTGACACTTAGACCTAGCATCATATCTAGTCGTATGTAAATTTTGGGGTTGCTTATGATGCACCATAAAAATTTAATACTGCATACAATTATTCCTAACTAAAACAGAAGGGTAAACAGTAGCGGAGGTCCTTTAGGTCCTCATGTATAGATTTTCAATTTTCTAGGATTTCATAATTCAAAAGTACCGTTGTGACTTGTGAGTCTAGTGCATCTATGCGTTTCATAAATTAAGAAAAACAAAGCTATGTGCTTCATTAATGGCACCATGAATACAACATTATCACCAGCAAGTTTTGTGATATAGAAAAGTTAAAAATCCTTGGTAACAGGTTAATTTGAAATCCAATTCGGATAGACAAGCATTGGGAGCTAATTATGCCATGCCATAATCAAACTAAGGGCGGCATTTTTCAGTTTGCAACCCTTAAGATGATGCACACATCTGTCGACAACAGAAAGATTTAACCCCCAAAGATATATAAAGACAAAGCTACCACACTGAATGTCCATGTTTATTTCGCAGATAACGCACCATGCAATTGTTTGGTCACCAAGGGCCACAAAAAAACTCTGTTAGTAGTTCTATGTACCACCAAATGATGGCAATCATAAATTAGAGAATATAATCAATAGCAATTGAAAATAGTTTCTCAGAAAAAGTACCATAAGAGGTGAGCTGAGCTTAACATAATTTCGGCTCTTCACCAAGGAAGCCACTTGCCTATACAATTTAAATTCCCACCGGCACCAAATTCCCGAGAGAGAAAATTGCTTACGGTAATCATAATTCATAATATACACGGTTCATAGTATACTTGGCCATAAAAAGCATTTTCTTACTTGGGTTCCCTAGCTGAGGCCATTTCCTACTTGGCATCAACTTGGTACAAGTACTTGCAGGAGAGCAATATCTAGCCTTCAGCTTCTACTTGCACACCATGATTGTGTTTGTGAAAAATAATTCTCTCAAAGCTTTTAACCATCGGTGTTCTTCACATGATTCTTTAAATGGAGCATTATTTCCCAAAAGGGTTGCAATAGCAAAGGCATCAGAAGAAAAAACCACCAACCACATTTGAGAATAGTAGGCAAGACGAAAGGAAATAAGTGCAAGCTGAAATTTAGATCCGAAAAGGCACACTCTTGAACTAAACAAGACCAGGTAATTGGAATGGTAATATTCACCTCTGAAAATCAACCTAAGAAAAAAGGGGGAAACGAAACCACATGCCTTTTGAAATTGAAAAAGGAAACATTCTTGTGAACTAAATGCATAGAAAGCGAAATACCTGTTATGTTCATAATATGAGCAAGGTCTGTTGACCTGATGATTGAAGCAAATTATATCTTAGCTAGCACACAAACTAAATCATAACCACAAGAACATGTTGTAAGCATACCAAAAACTTACCGCCAAATTTACTGCTTACTGTAACTTATTCCTCCAAAGGGACTGTCAGGTCCACAGCGACTGGCAACATAAATCAGATAAGATAAATTATTTTTACTGGTATATAATATAGTATTCAATTACATTCAAAATCTATGTCGACAGAGAACTGCAGGCAAGCCTTTAGCTCAACCTGCATGCTCATGTATCCACAACATCCTCTTCAAAACAATCATCTAAATTTGGAAGATGCTTCCCCAATAAATTGATCGTGGAACAAAATATGATTGAATATGATCACATCTTGAGCAAACATCCAGGCTTTTCAGAAGCAAACAAGAAAAGATGAAATAAAATTCAAAATAAATGATACTGCACAATGGCTTATGTTCCAACATTGGGTCATAAATTAAATTATCCACTAGAAAAAACTAGACAGAGCAGTATGAGGATAACAGGTCTAGCATCTGCTCCATCAAATAAGCAAATCACACTATAACTCATCCAAACAAAAAAAAAAGTTAAACTAAAAATAAGACATCAGGACATGGCTGAGATTTTAGCGGCGAACTGTGTGAGGAAGGCGGCGAGAGAGGTGCTAGGTATATCAAAGGGTTTTTCTGGCAGGCACCAAGGCGACCGGTGGTGGAATGATGTAGTCCAAGGTAAAGTGGAGGCGAAGAAGGTAGCGTACGCGAAGTTGGCAGGGAGCACAAGTGAGGAGGAGAGGAGAGCGAATAGGGAGAGGTACAAAGAGGCTAGGAAGGAGGCAAAGCTGGCGGTCACGGAGGCTAAGAATGCAGCGTTTAGTCGTCTATACGAGGAATTGGGGGAGAAAGGCGAGGACAGGAAGCTGTTTCGGCTAGCTAAAGTGCGGGGGAGGAAGGTCCGGGATCTGGACCAAGTAAGGTGCATCAAAGACGAGGATGGTAGAGTATTGATGGGGGAGTCCCAGATTAAGCAGAGATGGCAGACATACTTCTATGGTCTTCTAAATGAGGAGGGAGACCGGGATATAGCGCTAGGGGACTTGGGGCATTCGGAGAGTCTTCGAGATTTTAGGTATTGCAGGCGCATTAAGGTGGAGGAGGTCGTGGGGGCTTTGCGTAAGATGAGTAGGGGTAGAGCGACTGGGCCAGATGAAATACCGGCTGAGTTTTGGAAGTGTGTGGGTCGAGCAGGATTGGAGTGGCTGACCGGGTTGATTAATGTAATTTTTAGGACGAAGAGGATGCCGGATGAGTGGAGGTCGAGTACAGTGGTACCGTTGTACAAGAACAAAGGTGATATCCAGTGTTGTAACAATTATAGGGGTATCAAGTTACTTAGCCATACCATGAAAGTCTGGGAGAGGGTGGTGGAGGTGAGTCTATTTCCGACAATCAGTTTGGGTTCATGCCAGGTCGCTCCACTACGGAAGCTATCCACCTTATAAGGAGGTTGGTGGAATAGTACAGGGATAAGAGAAGGATCTGCACATGGTGTTTATTGACTTGGAGAAAGCGTACGACAAGGTTCCTAGGGAGGTGCTCTGGAGATGTCTTGAGGCTAAGGGCGTGCCGGTAGCCTACATAAGAGCGATCAAGGACATGTATGATGGAGCTAAGACTAAGGTTAGGACTGTGGGAGGCGACTCAGACCATTTCCGGTTGTTATGGGATTACACCAAGGCTCTGCGCTTAGCCCGTTCTTATTTGCCTTGGTGATGGATGCATTGACATACCATATTCAAGGGGATGTGCCATGGTGTATGCTATTTGCTGATGACATAGTTCTAATTAATGAGACAGGGGACGGTGTTAACGCGAGATTGGAGGTTTGGAGACAGACCCTCGAGTCTAAGGGTTTCAAATTGAGCAGGTCTAAGACAGAGTACCTGGAGTGCAAGTTTAGCGCTGAGCCGAGGGAAGTAGGCAGGGACGTGAGGCTTGGATCACAGGTCATCCCGAAGAGAGATAGCTTCAAGTACCTTGGGTCGATGATTCAGGGGGACGGAGAGATCGACGAGGACGTTACTCACCGTATAGGGGCGGGCTGGATGAAATGGAGGCTTGCATCTGGGGTTTTGTGTGACAAGAAAGTGTCACTGACACTCAAAGGTAAGTTTTATAGAGCTGTGGTTAGACCAGCCATGTTGTATGGGGCAGAGTGTTGGCCGGTTAAGAACTCACATATCCAGAGGATGAAGGTAGCGGAGATGAGGATGCTGAGGTGGATGTGCGGGCACACTAGGATAGACAAGATTAGGAATGAAGATATTCGGAAGAAGGTGGGTGTGGCCCCTGTGGATGACAAGATGCGGGAAGCAAGGCTCAGATGGTTCGGACACGTGCAAAGGAGAAGCCTTGATGCGCCGGTAAGGAGGTGCAAGCGGTTGGCCGTGGTGGGTACGAGAAGAAGTAGAGGGAGGCGTAAGAAGTATTGGGGAGAGGTGATCAGGCAGGACATGGTACGAATGCGGATTTCCGAGGACATGGCCCTTGATAGGAAGGTCTGGAGGTCAAGCATTAAGGTTGTAGGTTAGGGGGTAGTAGAACTTTTCTTACTTCTTTCCGGGGGTGAGGCGGGGTTGGATTAGGGTTGGCCTTAGATGGCTTGCAGTTCATGTTGAATACACACTATACTTGGTGTTTATCTGAGCCCCGGGCCTGGTTACTGTTATTGCATGTCATCCATCTTTTGATTGTTATGCTTCTGCTACTATTACGATTTCTACTGGAGTTACTAATGAATTGTCTTTTCTTGTTTTTCTTATTTCCATCTTTCTGAGCCGAGGGTCTATCGGAAACAGCCTCTCTGCCCTATCGGGGTAGGGGTAAGGTCTGCGTACACATTACCCTCCCCAGACCCCACTTGGTGGGATTTTACTAGGTAGTAGTTGTTGTTGTTGTTGCATCTGTAGTACAATCACACAAAGGGAAAAAGGATAAAAGCGTGCTGGCTATGCAGGTTCTTGGGACTGAAAGATTTTAAGCTTGGAAGTATATGGTGTCAGGACATGGCAAATTAGTAGGTAAAATCTTCAGATATGGTCCTCCTAAGAAAAAGCATCAAGGTAGGCCATAGTTCAGAAATCCTCATTCATCTGGTCTTCTGGTTTAGGCAGGAGGCTTCATTAGGCTGGCTTCAGGCTTCATATATCTCAGCTGTTTTGTTGCGAGGGAAAGGAAGAAAAGAATAGCATTAGTTTCAAATTCAGGGAGAGAGGCTAGGTTATCATACCAGAATCTCATAACTTTAGTATAGCTGAGCTATCTATGATATTTTGGCGCAATCAAATGAAAGAAGCAGTGCAAATATGCAATGCAAAGAGGGGATCCAGGAGCTACCTGCAGGTCCAGTTACACACTCTAGTAACCATAACTTTTTCTCCGTGAAGCAGGGTCCTGCCCCGATGACCTGCAGCAGTAGCTTAACATGTGAATAATAAGAACAAGAAATTGTAACTCTCGTTTTCCAAATTCGAAGCAATTATAGTTAGATAAGCTATACAAAAAGTCATGTGCAGCAGATGGAGAGAGATTGATCAGAATCACAAGTGCTAATTGATGTCTAAAGGTCAGACATAAACATGCAAGATACAAACATGTGATCAATTAGCAGCTAAATAGGAATTAAAAGTAAACAAAAATTTACCGAATAGCTCATGCTGGTTTTCCTTTCAAGACTTTTCTTTTTAACTTTATTTTATATAATATTGGACTGAAATAAGCTTAAGTGGAGCGATATGGACTTTGAGGATTCCTATAGCCAACACCAACTTGCTTGGGATTGAGGCATAGCTGTTGTTGTAGTATATTTAGCAGACAACATAACAACCAAATTCAGGACAAGGTGGAACGCCCAGAACACCTTACCTAGAACCACCAGAACGCCCAAGGGAATATCCTTCATAAGCTCCATATCCTATGCTGCTACTGCTGCTACTCTGCAGATGGAATTAGAAATTAACAACAAACGATGCACAAAAATTCGAGAAAATATACATAGCAAGGGAAGTTAAGGAATCCCACAAAATTTTCATTTATGTTCCTCTAAGCAATGAAACCATATGTTACCTGGACAGCACTGTAACTTCCATAACCATCAGCACGTGGAAGATCACCCATACCACCATAGCCAGCTGAGTAAGAATGTCCACGTTCATGTCTTCTAGTGTCTCTACTTTCATGTTTCAAGGTATCTGAATCTGTTGTCAATGGGAGGTAGGGAAGAACTGGCACAAAGGCAGATAGGGCACCCTCTCTCTCAGAAAGGTTTGCCCTCAAACGTGAAGTTACTTGCATGAGTGCATCCTTCGCAACATCAAGATCTCCTGATATCTGATAAATGTTTCAAGCATATAGATGAGGACAGATGAGCAAATAACAAGCATAATCATAAGTAAACCAGAGAATATAACAAAATACTCCTGCTAAATAAGAAAAAACAAAAAGGATAAGAATGCTAAGCATAAGGAAATGCTAATAAGACCTAACACGAGAAATAAAGACTAGCTTAAGAGAGTTTTACATCGGCAACCCCATCTTTTCAATACTGTGCAATTGATCTTTCCTTTTCCTTTTCCTTTTCTTTTCTCCTTGCTGGGGGAGGTTGCTTTCATGAACGGAGGAGTTCAGCAGGAGAATACGAAAACAAAATAATTACTAAAGAATAATTGAACGATGCAAACAGTGGGACAAAGGTTATATTCACCAGACCCTTCCTAATTTTTTTTAAAGACATCTTAATTCTATTAATATTGACCTAAAGAAAAGATATATATGGCTCCTCAATATGTCTACATCCAAAATCAAAGACCCTTCATTCCTATGTGATACTCGTACTACAAATGAGGAGTACAGAGAGAGAGACCACAAACTTCTTTTTATTTCAAGAAAAGAGTGGCAGATACTTTTGGTGTATATAAGCTTTTCAATTCTTATCAATATGCTTACCTGCACCATCTCATCATCTTCAGCTGCAACCTTGGGGAGGTTTTCCTTGGAGAGTATACGAATATTAGCTTTCGTAATTTTCCTCAACTCATTGATTATGGCTCCTCCCTTCCCAATAAGACAGCCTACTCGAGATGTTGGGACCAGCAATCTTGTGGTGAATGAAATAAGACCAGAATCTTTTTCAACTTTCTCACTGCACCTTGGCTGCAAGCGCAATGCTGCTTCAACAGTTGGAGAAAATGTGTCCTTGAAAAACTAGAGGAAAAAAAAGGAAGCACGAAAATAAATCTTCACAGGTGGACAAAAATACTCAAATTGTACACTCCGATGTAAAACATCAATAGAAATAGAAATTACCTCTTTCACGGAGATTGAAATCACACAATCATCACCTTCAGCAGCAGAACTATCAACTTTGATTGCTGCACCGGATTCTTGTCTAATTTGATTGATTATGACACCCCCTTTACCAATAACACCTCCAATATTTGCAGTAGGACACACCAAACGGAGAGAAAATTCCTTTGAAGATGACTCATCCATTGGAGCTGAGTAAAAAGACCTTGACCAGTCCCCAGTCTCCCCTTTGTAGCCCCCATAAGACCCCATCAATGGGGCCATTCCTACTATTGGAGCACCAGCAGTAGGACCTATAAGTGAACTCGAAGAGTAGACATTTTGTGCAGCAGAAGCAAGCAAGTGTTGAGAATGGGATGGATTCTTATGAAGACGAGTTGCTATATCATAAAGAGCCTTCTTCACTATAGTTGCTTCACCAAATATCTGAAACCCAATGAACCAATAAGTAATGAGGTCAGCCGGGAAAATGAATTTTCAGGTCTCCAATACTAATGCAAATAAGATTGTCATTGAAATCCTAGCGTGCACTCATGCCAATTACTGGTGAAGTGGTCAAATTTTTATCAATAATGAAGCTTGCCCACAAGAAAAAAGTTTCAAGAAGCAGAGTACAATTCGCCTACTCCTTCACGTGACAAATCAGAAAAGGGACCGCCAAAAGAACACTAAAAGAAATAGGTTGAGATGAGAAAGCCTGCAATTTCATTCAGTTACCAATTAAAAAGAAAAAAATTGCAACTTCGTAAATGAACATTCAGCACTAGATCAAATTTAATTAGCAAGACAATTATTTGAAACAGCCCAATGAAATAATGTAAAGAAGTACTTAACAGGGAGAACAACAGTGCTGTAAAGTCAAATAGGATATGATCCTCCATTACCTGCACAAGTTCATCCGAGCTCAGTGCACATGCAGGCAAATGGTTATCTTTCAATATACGAATCTGAGCACCAGTTTCACTACGAATGTTCTGTACTATCTGACCCCCTTTCCCAAGAATACATCCAATCTGATCTGAAGGTACTAGAAGCCTAACAGTAACCTGGGAAGTATCCTCAGAGTCCTTGTCAACTGTATCGCTAACAATTTTCTCATGGATCATCAAAAGTGCATCCTGGCCAGGACAAACATGATCTTCAGAGCCATCAAAGTCGTTTGTTTCCTCAGTTGAGCTGTAGATGTACGTTCCTCACAGCCAGGCACCGTCTCACCAATCCTGATTTTAGACTTAGTGTCAACCCTTAATTGCTTAACAATCTCACCTCCCTTGCCAATAATACTGCCGATCTTCTTCCCAGGGCATAAGTATCGATACACTGTGTCGTCAGGACCAACAGAGAAAGGATCCTTATCGGAGCCAGTATTTCTCCTTTTGTTTCTCCCATTGTCAGCATAATTAGACTGAGAATGAGAGCGCTTCCCATAGCTATTTCGTTGACCAGCCATCATAAAATCTTGACTAGGTTATGTTTATCAGTCACAGAGTCAAAAAATTATGATTAGAAAATCATTTTATACCTATAAAATTAGAGTTTAAGTTCTATGCATTCATGGTGTTAAAAAAATTTATTATACAATCAGGTCACTTAACAGGTAATTTCAGGTAATTCTATTTAATAGAATAATTGTTAAGCTAGAATAAATGGTAAGTAACCTGCTATAACAGATAGTACATAAAAAATAGTAGCATATTGTTTGTGTTTATAACTTTAAAAAAAAATTATAGTAACATTTAAATCTCAGAACAATTCAAAACATCTATTGCCAATCCTTCCATCTAATTAAAAGAAACAATTAAGATTGCCTGAGATGGAATCTGAAGACATAACTCACTTACAAGCACATCAGATATCACTCACACGCTCAGCATGTAGCTTTGCAACAATAACAAGCTCGAGCTATCTATTCTAGATTAGCAGGATTTCCTGTTAGAATCCTGATGGCAAATAAATCACTACAATTGCATGAAAAAACGAAACATGCATGCACGACAAATCGTCTCTGAACATACACGCAACAGACCTGAAATTGAAATTTAGGTCCACAAAAATACTAGCGACTCCATATAATACATTGTCGATTAAAGGCACTACAAACTTATCGCATAAGAATGCAAATTCATAATTCGATCCACTAAAATATCTGAACAAAGCGAGTAAAATAATACTTGATCTGCGGAGAAGCAAGGATCTAAGATTCACTGTGAATGCTACAGATGTGTTTCGCAATGAATCTGAAGGCACGTAGTGGCCTACCAGTTGAATAATTCAAATGCAAGTTCTAAGCATATGCTGAATTCAAATCATGAATGCTGCAGATTGAATTACCTGGAATAATGCTAAGGTATCTGCTAAAGTTGATTCCGATCCGGCAATTACAGCAAAGATTACGCACCACTGGTTGATTAATAATAGCCTAGGGTTTTGACCGACCACGTCGTGCAGGGGTGAGCGCGCTCCACTTCCGATCCCACCAGTGTCAAGTCGCGGTTAATTTTCTCTCGGAAACTAAATTAATACGTGTTTCTTTCTTAAAATAAATTGGTAGCAGTAACAATAATAAAACGGCCACCGTGGTGCAGTGGATATGACTCTTGTCTCAGCCTGACGTCCTGGGTTCGAGTCATGGTAAGAAAAGTGCTGCCCCGAATAGGGCTGGTTTCAATACAGGTACGGAACCCACGTGTCAAAAAATTGTATGGTATATATTGATAATAATATTTAAAAACAGCGAAATACTTGTATAAATTAATTATTTGAACCCCCTTGTTTCAAGCCATCTTCTTGCTGTGGGGCGGTCATGAGGGTTCAACTATTACGTCAGGTTTTGAGTTCGATCCCAGCTAGTGCCTCTTCCAATATTTTTTTTCGTATTGTTCACATGCGAACAGTGTGCAACCAACTTCCCAAAGTTAAATTGGGCTTTTGCATGTCAAATCATTTATTAGTTTACTGTCTTGTATTCGTCATATTTCCTCTTTCACTTTAAGTATCTTTATTTCTTATTTTTTCAACATGTTTCTTTACTTGAATTCAATGAAAATCATTCTAAAGTTATTCTATTTCGAATAATTAAGCATTTCAACAAAGTTAATTTTGGTTATCTGTTTGTTAAAAAACGTTAAAACATGCAAATACATTTGTTGGAATTACTTGTTAGTTTTATTTAATTAGTTTTATGTTGAAATCATTTATCTATTTTATATTGATTTTTTTGGTTTAGTGCTTAGCTTTTTTTCCTTATTTATTTGTAATTTGTATATCCTTTTTATGTCGTCTGCTTGCAAATAATTGCTTCTTATTTATAAAATACAAACAGTTCTATGTTTTGTTAGATATATTAGAGTTAATAAGTTTATAAAGTGGATAAATTGATTTTTTTTTGTTGTTGTTAAAGTTTGAAAACTTGTTAAATGTGTTAATTTAAATCAATAAAACGTTAAAAACATAAATGAATAAGCTTTTATATTTTGTTCATATATGCACGACTTTTTAAAACAGTTGAGCACCGACAAAAGGACTTTATTTCGAGATCACTTTATGGAGAACCCAAAAAAAACTACTAAATCCTGCTTGTCATACTCGACACCATTTATACTACTTGTTGTTACCGTTTCGATTGAACCCGCTTGTTCAAAATCCTGGGTCCGCCACTGAACACCGGATGGAAAACCTAAAAAAAACACCGTTTCAGAGTAAATTTTACTTAAGCCCTTGACCTTTTCGGTTTGCAAAGTAATACCCAACTCAAATTTTGAATTTGATGATAAGCCCCTTTGATCTTAAACTAACGCCAACCATACTGTATGAGGCCGAGGACATTGAGATGAATGAGTGGGTGCACCAAGAGAGATAAGATAGTGATTTTTGTGAAGGATAATATGCGGGAGTTAAGGTTGAGATGGTTCGTGTATGTTAAGAGGAATAACATTGATGCTCATGTTAAGAGGTTGGCCATGGCGTGTTTGAGAAGAGGTCGAGGTGGTGATTAGGCAGGACATGGCGCTGCTTCAGCTTACTGAGGACATACCCTTGATAGGAGGCGTGGAGGTCGGGAATTAGGATATAAGGAAAGTTTCCTTTTCTTACCAGTAGTATTAGTAGCACGTATGTACCTTCATATATATATATATATATATATATATATATATATATATATATATATATATATACACACACACACGTTATGTTGTTTAGTTCACATCAGTTATCATATTTCTCTTTTAGTACTATTTATTCTTTTCTTCCTCTTTTTCTTCTCTCTTCCTTTTCTTTCTTCTCCTTCTTCTCACGAGGGTCTACTGGAAGCAACATATCTACCTTCACTAGGTAGGTGTAAAATATGCATACACGCTATTCTCCCTAGACCCTACTTGCAAAAATACACTGGGTTTTGTTGATCTTAAACTAACGACAAAAAAAAATTGTCATTGCATTTATTTGTAAAATGTAAAAAATGACCGTCCATTAACGTGTACTTTTATAGAAATTAAATTCATACGTTTTTTCTTTAAATTTTTCAAAATCTGATTTTATTGACTATTTAGTTGTGGAGTTTAAATTTTAATAATGTTTGATCTATTTTTGTTATTATTGCTATTACTAAAAATTGACTTCAATCTAACTTATTAATATGCCGTATGACAAAAATAAGCTTTATAAAGAATGAGTAACTTGTTATTTAACTTCGGAATCAACTTCCAAAAGATACATGTGAATGTTTGATTTATAATGCAAATTTTGTTCAAATGTTAAGTTCATCTAATAAGAATATTTAACAAATAACTATAATTGATTTTTGTTAATGTTTCTTTTTTGAAACTATATGCGGTCAAGATCGTATACCTTCGATCTATAAGCTCGAGAGGTCGTTCAAAGCCCGAGTTCAGGTAAGGTCGAGTTCGAGCTCGAGGGACCAGGTCCGAACTCGAAGACAGAGTGCAATACCCAAAGATTGAAGCACGATGTATACCGGGGTCGAGCACCGAAATTGTACCGTTATGGATTTGTAACAGTATGAGCTAGATTCGTGCCACGTCCCCAAGATCATGGCGCAAATTCCGGAGTAGGATTGTACGATTTCGTACTAGGCGGTTAGACAGTTGTACCAAATAATATTCCTTACTGTAAATAGAAATGTACCTTAATTAGGGTTCTCCTATTATATAAAGGGGACACCAATCATTTGTAACACATCCTAATCATTGGCAAAGAATTTACTCTCTACTTTTCGCTTACTGTTCATCAGAATTGTCCTTTCTCTGTACTGTTCTTATTTTATTGTTCTTGGTTCATCTCGAGGTCACTAAGCTCGAGGTCACTACTGCCGAGTAACATTGGTTTGATTCACTTATTTCTTTCATTTCTACTTCATATTTCTTGATTATCAATTAGTATTGAACTAAATCACATATCTTTAAAACCACAAATCAAATTTAATTGTTACTCGTATTTTTGAGGTAAACAGTTTGGCGTCCACCGTGGGGCTAAAGATAATAGTGATTATTTCTTTAGTGATTCTCATTACACACGTTATTTTTACACTTTTTCTTGTCAAGATTTTTTGATTCTCAGGCTGAAACATGTCTAGCTCACAAAACGCACCCGTTCATGACAACGAAGGTCTTGGAGAAAACAACAACATAGGGGTCGGTGTACCACCAATAAACCCTACGGAAGTTCCAAATATGGAACCAGTTGATGTTAGTTCACACATTGCTCTAAACGCGGATTTAGGCACAGACCCCGGAAGGAGTGTACGCAGGGAAGCCCGATCTGGTGGTCATGGAACACAAGGAGTGGGTGATGGGGGAATCAGCCTCCAAGTGATATTTGAGATGCTGCATGCTCAACAGATCGCCATTGCTCAACTTCAAAGTCAAAATAAGACTCCAGAGTGTATTTGAACATGAAAACACTCGACGTGCTGAACCAGCACCAGAGAGGTCAAACGGAAATGACTCGGGGACTAGGATGCTCGAAGAGCTCACCAAGAGGATCGAGTCCGGAGAAAAGAAGATTGAAGACAATGACAAAAAGGTGAAAACTTATAACTCCCGTGTTGACCAAATACCGGGGGCGCCTCCAGTTTTGAAAGGATTAGATGCCAAAAAGTTCTTACAAAAACATTCCCTCATAGCGTGGCTCTGATGCCTATTCCTAAAAAGTTCTGCATGCCCGATATACCCAAATATAACGGGACCAACGACCCTAACGAGCATATTACTTCATACACTTGCGGGATCAAAGGAAATGACTTGAATGACGATGAGATTGAATCAGTCCTGTTGAAAACGTCTGGGGAAACTTTGTGGAAAGGAGCTATGATTTGGTATCACAACTTACCTCCTAACTCTATTGATTCATTTGCTATATTAGCAGACACCTTCGTGAAGGCACACGCCGGGGCCATAAAGGTGGCCACGAAAAAATCGGACGCCTTCAAGATAAAACAAAGGAACGACGAGATGTTGAGGGAGTTCGTCTCCAGGTTCCAGATGGAGCGAATGGAGCTACCACCGGTCTCAGATGACTGGGCAGTACAGGCTTTTATGCAGGGTTTGAATGAAAGGAGTTCGATTGCCTCTCGACAATTAAAGCAGAATTTGATTGAGTATCCAGCTGTGACGTGGTCAGATGTGCACAACCGTTATCAATCAAAAATCAGGGTCGAGGACGACCAGTTGAGAGCCCCCTCGGGTTCAGTTCATCCTAATAGGTGGGCAGTTAAGCCCCCGAGGGACACAGACAGGGAATCAAGGTCAAACAAGGAGCGGTCAGCCGTATGTCGATCGAAGAAACAACAGCTCGGGTCGAAACACCCCCGAAACGATCGGAGAAACGATCGAGGTCAAAGTTCTTGAGGACTCATGAGTAAGAGTGGGTTCGATAAGCATACTAACCCCACAGAGGCACCTCGATTGTCGGAGTACAACTTCAGCGTAGATGCATCGGGGATTATGTCAGCTATTGGAAGAATCAAAGACACCAAGTGGCCCGGGCCTATACAAACCGATCCTTCTCAAAGAACCCAAACTTAATGTGCAAGTATCATGGCACACATGGTCACAGAGCAGAAGATTGCAGGCAGCTAAGGGGAGAAATGGCTCTGTTGTTCAACGAAGGTCACCTTCGAGAATTTCTCAGTGATCGAGCTAAAAACCACTTTAGGGAGAGAGATGCAAGAAAAAAATGAACAGGAAGAACCATAACATGTAATCCACATGATCGTTGGCGGTGTCGACGTCCCACAAGGACTTGTGTTCAAATGCACCAAGGTATCAATCACTAGAGAAAAATGGACTCGAAGCTATGTGCCCGAGGACGTCCTATCATTCTGTGACGAGGAAGTAGAAGGCGTATCTCAACCGCACAACGACGCCCTGGTAATTTCTATTCTTTTAGATAAAATTCAAGTAAAGCGTGTTCTAGTGGATCCAGGTAGCTCAGCAAACATAATCAGATCGAGGGTTGTGGAACAACTCGGCCTACAAGATCGTACTTGCGTCCCGGGTCCTAAATGGCTTCAATATGGCAAGCGAAACAACAAAGGGGGGGATAATCCTGCCAGTAAACGTAGCCGGAACCATATAGGACACAAAATTCCATGTCATCGAAGGCGACATAAGGTATAATGCACTCCTCGGGCGACCATGGATACACAACATGAGGGCAGTGCCTTCAACTCTTCACCAGATGATGAAGTTCCCAACAGAGGAGGGAGTGAAAACGGTTTATGGAGATCAACCTGCTGCAAAGGAGATGTTTGCAGTCGAGGAAGTGGTGCCAATACCAGAGCCTTAGACCTCGGATAAATCGAGCACCAAAAGTAAGCAAGCGGCTAAATAGCAATCACCGCCCCCAGCCTCGGCGGAAGCAGAGCATCAGGTAATCGAAGACGAAGAAGAGGACTTCCTTACTCCTCGAACCTTCGTCGTTCCCGAAGAGTCCAATGCAACCAAATCAAGTGCCGAGGAACTGGAGTAGGTCATACTGATCGAATACATGCCCGAGAAAAGGTATACCTGGGAACGGTATTAACTCCCGAACTCAGGAAAAAGCTCATGCAATTTCTTATTAATAACATGGATTGCTTTGCTTGGTCCCATTTAGATATGACAGGGATTCCACCGTAAATCACCACACATCGGCTAAGCATTGACCCCAGGTTCAAACCGGTTAAGCAAAAAAAGAGGCCCCAATC
The DNA here is from genome assembly GCF_001879085.1 of Nicotiana attenuata. NCBI lineage: Eukaryota > Viridiplantae > Streptophyta > Magnoliopsida > Solanales > Solanaceae > Nicotiana > Nicotiana attenuata. Next base: position 47,232 of record NW_017674567.1, read on the forward strand.
CGAGGTGAAATATACGTTCATAAAGGACGAGGCAACCAAACTTCTTAAAATAGGGTCTATTCGGGAGGTAAAGTACCCCGAATGGTTAGCCAATGTAGTAGTAGTTCCTAAAAAAGGAAATAAACTTAGAATGTGTGTAGACTATAAGGACTTGAACAAAGCATGCCCAAAAGACTCTTTCCCACTACCCAACATCGATTGTATGATCGATGTTACGGCCGGCCACGAGATCCTAACTTTTCTCGATGCCTACTCCATGTACAATCAAATTCAGATGAACCCGGAGGACCAGGAAAAGACTTTGTTTATTACTAAATTTGGAACTTATTGTTACAACGTAATGCCCTGCGAGCTAAAAAATGTGGGAGCTACATATCAACGCCTAGTCAACAAAATGTTCGAAGAACAAATAGGTAAAACAATGGAAGTTTACATTGATGATATGTTGGTTAAGTCCCCGCGCGTAGAGGACCATTTGACTCATTTGCAGGAAACATTAAAAAATTTAAGAAGGTACAACATGAAGCTTGACCCACAGAAATGTGCCTTCGGAGTTGGCTCGGGTAAGTTCCTCGGCTTCATGGTGTCGAATCGGGATATCGAAATTAACCCCGATAAGATCAAGGCCATCGAGGATATCACAATCGTGGATAGCTTGAAGGTCGTACAAAGACTAAGGAGATGAATTATTGTCCTGGGTCGGTTCATTTCAAGGTCGTCAGATTGGAGTCACCGGTTCTTTTCCTTACTCAAAAAGAAAAAGGATTTCGTATGGACCCCGGAATGTCAGCAAGCCTTAGAAGAATTAAAGCGATATCTGTCGTAGCCCGCCTTTGCTTCACACCCCGAAGGTAGATGGAAAACTTTACCTATACTTGGCAGTATCCGAGATAGCGGTAAGTGGGGTACTAGTTTGAGAAGAGCAAGGTACGCAATTCCCTGTTTATTATGTAAGCCGGACTCTAGGAGATGCTGAAACTAGATAACCTCACTTAGAAAAATTAGCACTTGTATTGATAAGCGCATCAAGAAAGCTAAAACCATATTTTCAATGTCATCCTATATGTGTATTAACCACTTACCCCCTTCGAAATGTTTTTCATAAGCCCGAGCTATCGGGCCGATTGGCCAAATGGGCCATCGAACTTAGCGAGTACGATATACGATGAGTGGTTGGCGTGGACCGTGTAGAAATGTGGCGCGGTCGCATAGCTTTGACTTGGCCAAAATTCCATGTCTCTGAATCTCCTTCACGCGGACCGCACTGATATGTAGCGCGGCCGCGCGAGACTTAAGCCTTCTCTGAACTTCCCTTGCGCGGACCGCGCAGGAATGGGGCGCGGCCGCGTGGCTTGCACCTCAAATTACCCCTCTGAATCTCCTAGCGCGGCCGCGTGGCAAATCCGTGCTGTCCGTGCTAGGTCTTCATGTTCCTTACTTCACTTGTACTTGACACTTGGCAGGTTTCACTCCGTTTTGAGCCGATATTTGACATTTGTCATCTTGTCGCTCAAACCTGCAATCAAGTGCAATTTGTAAGCCTCTTGGGACTATTTTATGGCAATTTGTAACAAAAGCAATAGCAAGTAAAGGGTATAATCATGGTAAAATCCTAACTTATCACTATCAGGCCGATTGGCCAAATAGGCCGTCGAACTTAGCGAGTACGATATCGAATATCAACCTCGAACGACCATCAAGTCTCAAGTCCTAGCTGACTTCGTGGTCGATTTTACGCCGACCCTCATACCCGAAGTGGAGAAAGAACTCCTGCTAAGTTTGGGTACATCATCGGGGGTATGGACCCTTTTTACAGACGGTGCCTCGAATATGAAGGGGTCCGGGCTTGGAATTGTCTTAAAACCACCTACGGGTGGTACCATCAGACAATCTGTCAAAACTTCTAGGTTAACTAATAATGAGTCCGAGTATAAGGCCATGATTGCAGGTCTCGAACTGGCTAATTGCTTGGGAGCAGATGTCATTGAAGCCAAGTGCGACTCACTATTGTTGGTGAACCAAGTAAACAAAAGTTTTGAAGTTCGAGAGGATAGAATGCAACGATACTACTTGGACAAGCTACAGGTAACTTTGCACCGCTTCAAGAAGTGGACTTTGGATCATGTGCCTCGAGAACAAAATAGCGAGGCCGATGCACTTGCTAATCTGGGATCCTCGGTCGAAGAAGATGACATCATCCCGGGGACTGTTGTTCAGTTATCGAGGTCTTGGTTGAATAGGGTCATGCCAAAATAAATTCAACAAGTTTTGACGTGGGACTGGAGGAACAAGTATATCGACTATTTGAAAAATGGGAAACTCCCCTCGGACCACAAAGAATCGAGGGCCCTACGGACCAAGGCTGCTAGGTTCGCATTAGATGGAGATGGAACATTGTACAGGAAGATGTTCAATGGACTATTAGCAGTGTGTTTAGGGCCGGGGGACACAAATTTTGTTCTACGAGAAATCCACGAAGGCACTTGCGGGAACCATTCCGGCGCCAAGTCTTTGGTTCGCAAAAATTATTAGAGCAGGATATTACTGGGATAGTTTGGAAAAAGATACTAAGGAATTTGTCAAAAAATGTGATAAGTGCCAACGATTTGCACCGATGATCCATCAGCCCCGAGAACAACTCCATTCGGTCCTATCCCTGTGGCCTTTCATGAAATAGGGAATGGACATAGTCGGACCCCTACCAGCGGCCCCAGGTAAAGCTAAGTTTATTTTGTTTATGACTGATTATTTCTCTAAATGGGTAGAAGCATAGGCCTTCGGGAAGGTCAGAGAAAAGAAGTTATTGACTTCATCTGGAACCATATCATATGCCGGTACGGGATACCTTCTGAGATTGTACGTGATAATGGAATACAATTCATCGGCAGCAAAGTAACGGAGTTCCTCGAAGCACACTAAATAAAGAGGATCTTATCAACACCATACCACCCAAGTGGAAATGGACAGGCCGAGTCAACAAATAAAACTATCATTCAAAACTTGAAGAAAAGGTTGGATGATGCAAAAGGGAAATGGAGAGAAGTCCTACCCGAGGTCCTTTGGGCATATCGAACAACATCGAAGTCTAGCACGGCTGCCACTCCGTTCTCTCTATTATATGGCTCTGAGGCCCTCATCCGTGTTGAAGTCGGAGAACCCAACGCCAGGTTTCGATATGTATCAGAGGAGTCAAATCACGAGGCCATGAATACTAGCCTCGAGCTATTAGACGAAAAATGAGAAGCATCGCTTGTTCGGATGGCCGCGCAGAAGCAAAGGATCGAAAGATACTAAGGACCAACCTTCGACACTTCAAAATCGGGGACTTAGTTCTACGGAAAGTTACCCTCAATACTCGAGACCCGAATGAAGGGAAACTAGGACCGAATTGGGAAGGACTGTACCGAGTCCTCGGAGTTGTCGGTAAAGCATCTTACAAACTTAGCACAGTGGAAAGTGAACACTGCCGAACAATTGGAACGTATCGTTACTCAAACGATACTATTGCTAAGGTATGAACGTATCTTTCCTATCCATTTGAATTTGAAACTAACTTATTCCAGGTGTTCGATCAAAGCTATCGAAGGCACCTTTTTACAAGAAGGCCTTAGGTTTTAAAGCATGTGTTGCACTCTTTTTCCCTTAGATCGGATTTTGTCCCAAATGGGTTTTACCGGCAAGGTATTTAACGAGGCAACAACTATATGCTACCTAAGGAGAACTCAACAGTATCCAAGGCTTCTTTTCAATAAACCTCGAATACTGGGGGAATCACCCTCGGAGGTCATATTTTCGAGGAAAATACTTCACGCCTAAAAGGGCCTCGATAGGAAAACTTTGTAATGGGCCAAACGGTCAGATGAACCGTGTCCATATAGAATAGTCGAGCCCCAACAGCAAAATATGAACGCATGTATCAATTATTTGAAGAAGCATTCTGTTTATATCACAAACACTTTGTGCCTCAAAGAAGTCTACTATTATACGAGCTCTGCACTTATAATCCTATGGGAAATGGCTCAAGAGCCAAAGCACGAATGCAACCCCGAGATACTCGGGGACTATCATCAATAGTCAGTACATCTGAGTCATCAAAAACTTGGACTCATAAGACCTCAAAGAGGCATCCCCTCGATACAAATGCCAAGGCCAACATACTCGGGGACTAACTTTTCGAACAAGTTTGAAAGGTTATCGGGAAACAAGTCCAAGAGACATACCCGAAGGCTACGGCCATATTAAAAACTATGGTCGTATAAAAAGGCTACGGCCGAAATCATGCGGCTCGGAGACGTCCGACTTCCACCATAAATTAAAGGCCTTCAAACACTTTGAAAAAACCGATTAAATCAGGATACCCTCGTCAAAAACAAAGATAAAGGGCTTCGATAAAACTAGCCCTCGAATAATTTAGAGGCTTCGATAACGTCAGCCTTCGAGAAAACTAGGTATTCGATCATGTTTACACAAACAAATTACTAATAAGGTCCTGATCCGTTGAACCTTCGAAAAACCCAATGGGTACAAAAAACACATGCTAAGGCATAGATAAATTTTCACTAAGTCTTTTAGCCGAAAACAGGGAAAAATTATAGCCGTTTTAGAGGGCGAATCGGCCCAACTTAAAGAGCCTAAGGGTCGATATAAAAGAGCCTAAGGGCCGACCTAAAAGAGCCTAAGGGCCAAAATATATAGAGTTTGAGACATTTCTCTCACTTAAGGGTGTCTAACGGGTGGGTCGGCCCGTGCTGGGTAGGGAAAAGTTGAAACCCTCCGAGTTTCAAACCGGTCCGGATACGGGTTAGGGGTTACCGGGCTTAACGGGTTCGGATTCATCCGGGTAAAAAATGAACCGTAAGGGTTAAGTGTCCAAGGGGCCGGGCCGGGTCGGGTTAGTTTTTTTTTAATTGTATTTTGTATAACTATTGTAATTTATATTAATATAAAGTAAAAATATAAAGAATACAATGAAGATGAAAAAAAATTACACTTATAAATTGCAAGTGCTACATTTATTTCAAAATTCAAACTTACAAATTGAAAGGTTTACATTTAACAAGTAAATTAACGAAAAAGAGTAAATTCAAAGGTTTTGCATTGCCTTAGACTCTAAAACCTTAAAAAATAAATTGAAATCTACCCTTTAAACCGGTCCGGGCCGGTTAACCGGTTCTACAAGGATTTTTGTTGACCGGGTTTGACCGGTCCGGTTAACCGGATGAATTAAAGTGAACGGACCAACCCCCATAACCCCAGTAACCCAGCCCACCCGGCCCCCTAAGTACCAAGCCGGGCCGGTCTGGGTTTTAACCGATCCGGGCCGGGCCGGGCCCGGGTCAACCCGGCCCGTTTGACACCTCTATTCTCACTCAACTCGGACTCAAGAGTCCTGATATCCTGAGCTCACATCAAATCAATTTAAACTTAGCTCGAGTATTAACAAAAACCTTAAGGGGTATTATATTGATCGATAAAAACCTAAGGGTTTAGTATGTTCTGGGTCCAAACTAGTACTCGAACTGATCATTTGAGTTGTGCAATCGAATTTTCCACATAGAAGGACAAAATGAAATTCAACACAAGTCAAAATTGAAACAAAGAGTTTCTTTTGTATTTCCGAGAGATGATTACAAAAGATATTTACACGAGGGGTACATGCACAAAAACACAAAATAAAGAAACTTAAATCTACTCCGGGGCCACATCTTTGGCAGCTACATCTTCGACATCTGCACGTTCGGGAGCTTCGTCCTTGGGAACCTCCCCCTCGGGGACTTCATCTTTGTCTCCTTCGCTCTCAGAGCCACTGGCTGAATCCTCGTCATCAGAAAGCAAAGCGGCAGCCTCTTCTTCCAAAGTCTTTTCTTTTTCAATATCGGCTGAGAGATCGAATCCACGAGCATGCACCTCCTCGAGGGTTTCTCTCCGGGACTGTCGCCTGGCATGATCAAGTGCATATGATAGCTTAACTTCGGTCACAGCGGAGATCTCCTTTGCCCGGGTGTTAGCTGCTTCAGCGTCGGCTCGGTACGAAGATATAATGCCTCTGCATCAGATTTGGCCTTGGCAAACTCAGCGGCAGATTTAGCTTCAAGCTCCTCGATTTTGCGGCTTCGAGCCAGGCTCTCCTCCTTCACACTTTGAAGCTGGCATTCGATTGAAACCAGCTGCTCCCGAAGAGTATCCTTCTCCGAAGCGAGACAGTCCATGCCTTGCCTCCACCCTAGGGTCTCAGCCTCCTTCATCTTGAGCTCCTTTCGGAGCTGCTCCACCAGCTCGCCCTTTTGTTAAGCTTGCAGAGTTGAAGCATTAGCCGACCAATCGGGCAAATGCTTAACAAAACTCCAAAGGGTATGTTACCTTTTCGACAAGCTTGGTCTGTTCTTGACGAGCCTCCGCCAGTTCAGCTCGAAGGTCACTGATCTCCTCCTCTTTCTTGACATAGAGGGTTTTAAGACCGTCCCTCTCTTCCGAGATTTTCTTAAGCTCGGCCTCACATCGAGCAAGCTCGGCTCGAGCCTTGGAGAATGCTTCTTTATGGAGCGTCACAGCCTTCCAAAAAGGGAAAAGTTAGGCTCAGAACAACAAGGATAAGGCGCAGGCGTAATTTTAAAGGACAAAAACTTACTAGTTTGAATAGCCGATGGGCCTCGTCGAAAATAAAAGAAGCATCTAGGTCTGGACCACCTTCGATCCCTACAAGGCATTCCCGAAAGATATCATGCCCTTCGTGGCTCGTCCCCATATCAGGAGTTTTCATGTTCCGAGCGTCTCGGAATTGCCCCTCGGAGAACTCAGGACCAGGCGGCGACTCGCCCACATTAATTACCCCAAGTGATCCATTCGGGGCATTCTCCTCTCTTTGAAGGACCTCGGGACCGGGCCCCTCGGTCTCACCCTCCAAATGAACTCCAAGACGAGGTGCTCTTTTGCTGCCCGATGGCTCAAGGACTTTGTTCGAACTCCCCTCGGAGATTTCTTCGGTCCTAGAATGAACCACATCAGCCATCATCGGTTCGGCAGACTTCAAAGCGTCAGTGCTTCTTCTTTTCTGAACTACCAACAGGCAGTCGTCATCTTCTTCTTCCTCGTCGAAGACGTTGGGCCATTTCCGGAGATAAGGCCACAGTATCAGCCTTAGGCTTTCGAGCCGTGCTTTTCTTAGGCTTCAGGGGATTTGCAGGCGACCCCTTATTTCTCTTCTTTTCTTTGAAAGGCTTTGGGATCTCTTCTTCACCGGGCGTGGGTGGCCATATAGCAATGGCATCACCGAGGCCTGCATAAAGTTGAAGTAAGTATTTCACTAAGAAACACAAGTAAACAAACAAGAAAACTCACCATGGTTTTTGGCCTCCCATCGACCCTTGGCCAAGTCACGCCAACAACGCTCCGCGTATGAGGAAGTAGAGGCCAGTCTTCGGACCCAACCTTCGAGGTCAGGGACCGCACCAGGAAACCAAGCAACAACTACACCATCGGAAAAGGTTAGATCAAGAAAAAGATGAATTCAAGAAAGAGAAGGAGAAGCAGGGTATAAAGTTACTACCGATAAGCATGTACTTACGTTTCATGTTTCATTCCTCGGGGAATGGCATCCTCTCAACAAGAATCAAGTCAGAGGTCTTGACTCGGACAAACCGGCTCATCCATCCTCGGTCTTTGTCCTCATCGATACTAGAGAAGAGAGATTTCGAGGATCGGCGTTGAAGCTTTATCAGGCCACCTCAATAAAGGCGAGGGCAATACAGCTTAATCAGATGGTTGAGGGTAAAAGGTCACTACATCTTTGTTCCCCCAATTGCAGTCCTTTTTTACCTGCTCAAGCTCATCTTTGGTTATCAAATAGATGTATCGGGACATGGGCTCACATCGGCTCGGTGTCGATACAGGTTTTCCAACTTTGAATTCAGATATTATTTCACACGGCAGGGGAATACATTCCCAATACGAGGTGGAACCACCATTTTGCTTTTGGGCGATTGCGATGATGAAGAGGCTTTTTCTTTTTGGGGGGACAAAATTTAGATGTCTTAGCCATTTTGGTGTAAAAGTTCAAGAAAAGAGAAAAGGTTGATGATGAAGTAAAGTCAAATTGAAGAAAATGGAGAACTCGAAGAAGTTGAAGGAGCTAATGAAATTTTGAGAACGATTTGAGAAGTAAAGTTTGCAAAATTGAGAAGTTGGCCTATTTATAGAAGTCACTTAAGCGTATTGGGGAAGCTAGATAGCCGACCGTCAGCCGCCTCCAATTAATGACTGTGGGAACTGCACGAAAGCGACCTTTCAGTCACTTCAGTCGTTGAAGTCACGAGATTGACATCAAAATCGAGGCGTCGGAGCATCGACGATCAAAACGTTTCTTATCGACCTACTCTAAGAAACGCGGGGACTATCTGTATACGGTCAAGATCGTATGCCTTTGATCTATAGGCTCGAGAGGTCGTCCAAAGCTCGAGTTCAATTAAGGTCAATTTCGAGCTCGACGGACCAGGTTCGAACTCGAAGACAGAGTGCAATACCCAAAGATTGAAGCACGATGTATACCAGGGCCGAGTATGCTCGACCCCGAAATTGTACCATTATGGATTTGTAACAGTATGAGCTAGATTCCTGCCACGTCTCCAAGATCATGGCGCAAATCCCGGAGTAGGATTGTACGATTCCGTACTAGGCGGTTAGACAGTTGTACCAATAATATTCCTTACTGTAAATAAAAATGTACCTGAATTAGGGTTCTCCTATTATATAAAGGGGAACCCAATCATTTGTAATACACCCTAATCATTGGCAAAGAATATACTCTCTACTTTTCGCATACTGTTCATCAGAATTGTCCTTTCTCTATGCTGTTCTTATTTTATTGTTCTTGGTTCATCTCGAGGTCACTAAGCTCGAGGTCACTACTGCTGAGTAACATTGGTTTGATTCACTTATTTCTTTCATTTCTACTTCATATTTCTTGATTATTAATTAGTATTGAACTAAATCACATATCTTTAAAACCACAAATTAAATTTAATTGTTACTCGTATTTTTGAGGTATACATAAACAATTAAGATGTATCTAAGTTCTTCTTTTTAAAATATAAAATCGATTTAACAAAGGAATGCACAAGGACTAGTTTGAAATTTAAAAAAACTTTAAGTCTTTCATTATATTGTGTCATTCTGAATAGTTAAGAATAACTAAATAATACGAATGAAAAACTTTTCTGTTCATAAAAGCTCTTATCAAATTTGTCTATGTATATGAACAAATTTATTTTGAGGCAAAAGAAAAAAAAGAAAAAAACTATGCAAGTGAGTATTGTATTGGTCTAAATTTGGGCGACTTGATAACTGCAGATAAACAGGGTCGAGGACGGGGTTGACCACGGCATAATAGTGAGGAGTCGTCTTCAGAAGGATTATCGCTAAGGACGAGCAAATGGAGTAAAGAAGTAACGATCGGATAGATTTAGCAATAGACATAAGGAATATTCCTTTGGATATTCCTTATGTTGTATTTTTTAGGGTTTCTTGGGGATATCCCTTATAAATAGGAAGAGATAGAGAACAAAGAGGGGATATTCACTTTTTGATAAGAGCACATTGTTAAAGGTTGACTATAAAGAATATACAAAAGTTGTCTTGTTCGCTGACTATCTTGTTCAAGCACATGTTGTTTAATCTTTGTTCACAAGATCCGAAGATTTCTTATCCATCCTCACTTCTCATCCTTCCACGTTGGAAGAATCCTCCAAGTCATATAATATTTGGGTGATAAAATCCATTTTATTACATTTATTGCCATTGTATACATTTATTACATGTTCTTATTATAACATTCATTAACAATCATTAAACTAATACCAAATATTCATTATTCTCAAACACTGTCCATACCGCTGATGTCCTTAAGTATTAGATCTAGAATTTATTATGTTTAACTAAGATTCACTCTCTATTTCAGTATTAATTAGTTTAACAAAAAGCTTGAGTCTGGTCAAACAATTTGGCGCCGTCTGTGGGGAGGTTTTAGTTAAAATTTTAGTTTCTTCTAGATCATAAAGCAGGACAACCATATTTTTCTCGTTTGCACGAACTAACAATGGCAGGAAAAGGAGATGTAGGACATAAAGCAATAGTGGGTGTCACTAGCAACATCTTGAACACCATCAACGAGGATGACAGAGAAGACGAGGAGAATGTGACGCAAAGTGCTACACCCAGGCGGAGTGATTCTCCTCCCCCTCATGGAAGTGCAACCGCTTCATGCGAAAGGGGAGCTTCCACGTCCACAGCTAAGGAAGCGCCACCAGCAATGAAAAAATTACTGGAGGAGTGGGTGATAAGTACTCTAAATAACATACCCGACAAACCCGTTCAAAGGGCGAATAGAAATGCTACACCAGCGGATACCACAGTGACCACCGGCGAACAACTCGCTCCCCCAACAGGTAACACTCACACCGTTGTTGATGCAGGTAATAATGCACTTGCAGCCATTCTAAAGAAAATGGAAGAAATAGAAAACGACAACAAAGCACTCCGCGACCAGATGAGGGAACATCAAGAAAGGATCGATAAGATACCGGGCGCCCTAAAGCTGCTACCAAAACGGGATGTGGGCCGATTCGTCGAATAACCGTATAGCAAGGAGGCAGCCCCGCATGCCATACCCAAGACCTTCAAAATGCCATCGTATTTGAAGATATACGATGGCACCATAGACCCCGAATATCACATCATTCATTACGTCACAGTGGTAAAAGGCAACGACCTTTCAAAGGAACAAGTACCATTAGTGTTACTGAAGAAGTTTGGCGAGACCCTAACGGGGGAGCCGTAACCTGGTATTCACAATTACCAGCACGTTTAATAAATACGTTCGAAGAAATGGCCGACAAGTTCGTCACCGCCCACGCCGGGGCTAAGAAGGCGGAGGCCAGGGTGAATGATATATTTGCCGTTAGGCAATCGCCTGACGAGGAACTCAGGGACTTCCTCGCTAAGTATAACAGAGTAAGAATGAGCTTACCAAATGTATCATAAGGGATGGCGGTAGCAGCTTTCCAAAATGGGTTGAATTGGAATGGGTCGAGAGCGACCAGAAAGTTACTAAGCAAGCTTATGAAATATCCTCCCACCACTTGGGAAGAAATTCATAACGCCTACTGCGCCGAGGTGAGAGCAGACGAGGACGACCTTAACGGTCCAACCTAACGGTTAACGTCGGTCCAAACAGAGTCGAGGAAAGACCACTGTAATGATGGTCGAAGAGACAAGTCAAGTCCACGCCTCAACCGAGACAAGCATCAACCATATGTCAGAACAGCCATCCCATCATCCCCTCGCCACGCGGAAGGGTCGTCCAGGCCGCATATAGGGATTCGGAGAAACGAAAGAGGTATGCCTCCACTCTTATCTGCTCATAATTTTTGTGTTTCCCCTTTAGAAATAGTGTATGCACTAGAGAAACTCGGCCCGAAGGTAAAATGGCTACAGAAGATGAAATCCGACCCAAACACCAAAAAGTCAAATGTCCTCTGTGAATTCCATCAGGAGCGGGGCCACAAGACCGAGGATTGCATGGCCCTACGGCAAGAAGTAGTGAACATGCTTCACCAAGGGCACCTGAGGGAGCTGATGAGTGACCGAGGACGAGCCAACTTCGGCCACGGACGAGAACAACACCAAGGCCCTCTAAAGCCACCCTCCCCCGCCTGCACCATCCAAATGATCATCAGTGGTGGCAATGAAACAGCAATCAACCACTGAAGTTTACCACCACACATAAACTGAAGCGGTCGATCACCCACGAACGGTATGATGACCTCAAAGACAGTATCATCTTCGATAAGTCAGATACCCACGGTTTGACTTTTCCTCACTTCGATGCTCTTGTCATTACCTTATGTATTTCAGATACTAATGTAAAAAGAATAATGGTAGACGACAGAAGCGGCGCGTATATTATCCACCTTCAATTTCTCACACAAATGAGACTCGAGGACAAGATAGTATCATGTTGCATAACACTAACAGGTTTTAACAATACAGTTGAGCGAACCTCAGGGGAGATAACGTTACTCGTTCTTGCTGGGGGCGTCACCCTAGAAACAACGTTCCATGTCATGAACCAGGACATAGCTTACGATGCCATCAATAGGAGACCATGGATACACGCCATGAGGGCCATCCCGTCCAGCCTGTATCAAGTAATCAAGTTCCCTACTCCATGTGGGATATTCAACATCCGAGGCGAACAACGCACAGCCCACGAATGCTATTGCATCGCTCAGGATTGTACATACACTCAACAGTTAAAGGGAACAGACTCAGAAGCATAGCAATTACCAAAGTCGGGGGCCAAACTTGACGAACCAAAAGACGTCATCAAGGATCCCGACGTCGTGGAAGCCACAGAGTCGACGTTAGAAGACCTCGATCCCGTCCAACTAGACAACATCGACAACAACAAAAAGGCCCACATCGGTCATAAACTCTCAAAACCAGGTAGATTTCATAAATTTTTAATTTACAACGCCGATTTGTTCTCTTTCTCCTATGCAGATATGCCAGGCATCCCTAAAGACGTTGCCATACACAAGTTGAACGTAGATCCACTCTACCCTCCAGTACGGCAAGTAAGAAGAAAATTTAATGGTGCAATCAATGAGGCCGTCAGTGATGAGGTGGATAAGCTACTCGCTAACGGTTCCATCCGAGAATCAAAATACCCCCAATGGGTCGCCAGCTTAGTCATGGTGAAAAAGAAAAAACGGGAAGTGGTGGATGTGCGTGGATTTCATGGGGCTAAACAAGGCCTGCCCGAAAGTCTCCTTTCCATTGCCTCATATCGATAAGCTCATCGACGCAATAGCAGGGCACGAGTTGTTGAGCTTTTTGGACGCCTACTCAGGTTACAACTAAATCCTCATGGAGGAGGAGGACCAGGAAAAGACTACTTTCATCACCCATCAGGGAATGTACTGTTACAGAGTCATGCCATTCGGGTTGAAGAACGCAGGGGCCACTTATCAAAGGTTGGTCACCAAGATGTTCAAGGACCAACTCGGCAAAACAATAAAAGCTTACATAGACGACATGTTGGTCAAATCAAAAAGGAAGGAAGACCACATCGACCGCCTGAAAGAGGCCTTCGGTATACTAAGGCAATACGGCATGAAGCTGAACCCCGAAAAATGTGCCTTTGGCGTTACTTCGGGCAAGTTCCTCGGCTTCTTGGTATCATAAAGAGGCATCGAGGTCAACCCCGACCAAATCAAGGCCATTGAGGGAATACCCGAAGTATTGACCAGCAAGAAACAAGTGCAAAAACTAACAGGACGCATAGCTGCCCAGCCGAGGTTCATCTCACGATCCTCTGATAGATGTCACAAATTCTTCAACTTGTTAAAAAAGGACAACGGGCTCCAGTGGAATTTAGAATGCATTGAGGCCTTAAGAGAACTAAAGGCATACTTGTCCTCACCCCCTCTACTAGCCAAAGCAGAACCTGGCGAGCGCCTCTTGATATACTTGGCAGTATCAGATGTCGCAGTAAGCAGTATTGGTCCATGAAAACAAAGGTACGCAATCTCTAATCTATTACATTAGCAAAACCTTGGTCGACGCCGAAACAAGGTACCCCCACCTCGAAAAGTTGGCCTTGGCATTGGTCATAGCTTCACGAAAGCTTAGACCCTATTTTCAATGCCACCCAATATTGGTGGTGACGACCTTCCCCCTAAGGAGTATCCTATATAAACCCGAACTGTCGAGGAGATTGGCCAAGTGGGCCATAGAAATGAGCGAGCACGATATAATATATCAGCCGCAAACAGCGATAAAATCGCAGGTACTCGCCGACTTCGTCGCCGATTTTAGTGCCAAAATAATGCCCGAAGTCGAGCAAGAAACTTCTTGTACCTCTCTCAGGTTACCCGACCTATGGGTCGTATACACCGATGGCGCTTCCAACGCATCAAGATCTGGACTGGGACTGGTACTCGAGGTCCCAACATGCAAAGTCATCTGCCAATCCATGCGGTTACCCGATATGACTAACAATGAGGTCGAGTATGAGGCCGTAATTGCAGGACTAAAGCTAGCTCTCAAATACAGAGCTCAACAATTCATCCTCAGATGCGACTCACAACTCTTTGTCAACCAAGTCACAAGGACTTTCCAAATCAAAGAGCAGAGGCTACAAAAGTACCAGGCAGAAGTTCATAAACTACTACCAGAATGCGACGAATGTCGACTCGACCAGATACCTCGAACACAAAACATCGAGGTAGATGGCCTCGCCAAGTTAGCAGCGGCTACCAAAAACATTACGAAAGAAAATGTGATCACCCTCCTCCACTCGTCAATAGACCAACTAGAGGTACACTCTGTAAATTTGACTTGGGACTGGCACAACCGTATTATAACATATTTGCAGGATGGAGTACCCCCATTAGACAAAAAGGAAGCCAAAAAGCTTCGAATGCAGGCGACCAGGTACAACATCATAAACCATGACCTATACAAAAGAACGTTTGGAGGCCCCTGGGCAAAATGCCCAGCGCCGAACCAAACAAGACGCGTCCTCGAGGAAGTACACAAAGGCCACTGCGGTGCCTATACCAGCAACCGAGCCCTCATTAGATGCCTCATTCGGGCGGGTTATTATTGGCCTACAATGAAGAAGGAAGTCGCCGACTACGTCAAGAAGTGCAAGCAGTGCTAGAAATACACTTCTATTATACACCAAGCAGGCGAGCACCTCCACTCGGTTACATCGCCATGGCCGTTCATCAAATGGGGAATGGACATTGTCAGATCCCTTCCAACAGGGCGAGGTAATATACGATTTCTTTTGATTTTAACCGACTATTTTTCCAAGTGGGTAGAAGCAGGTGTGTTCGCCCAAATACGCGAACAAGAAGTTATGACATTCATATGGAGAAACATCATATGCTGCTTTGGCATCCCCAAAGAAATCAGCTATGACAACGGACCCCAATTCACCATAGAAAAGACCGTTGAATTCTTCGAAAAATGGCACATCAAGTGAATACTCTCCACGCCATATCACCTTGCCGGTAACGGCCAAGCCGAATCCTCCAACAAAACAATACTAAATATCTTGAAGGAAAAGCTTGAGGACGCCAAAGGACTATGGCCGGAATTGCTACCAGAAGTACTGTGGGCATACCGCACCACGCTAAAAACAAGCATAGGAGAAACGCCATATTCACTAGTCTATTGGACTGATGCCATGATACCAGTCGAGGAACCTAGTTTGAGATACTCCAATGAACATGGACCAAGCAACGACGAGAATAGGAAACAAGACCTCGATGAAGCAGAGGAGCGAAGAGACATGGCTTATATAAGAATGAGAGTCCAAAAACAACAAGCAGAACGGTACTACAACAAAAAAGCCAAAGTACGGCCACTCAAAGTCAGAGACTATGTACTTAAGGCCAAAACACAAGCGAGCAAAGATTCAAGAGAAGGTAAACTAGGAACCAATTGGGACGGGCCATACAAAATCACGGCAGCATCAAACAAAGGATCATTCCAACTAGAAACAATGGAGGGAAAGCTACTACAAAACAATTGGAACGTCGCCCACCACAAATACTTCCAACTTCTGAAAACGGACTCCCTCCAAGTCGTACTCTTTTTCCCTCGCCCGAGTTTTATCCCAATTGGGTTTTCTCGGGGAGGTTTTTAATAAGGCTACGAAGGGGAGGTCTCGAAGTTCAAGTATAATTCATCGCCCCGCCTGTCGACTACTTCTCCACGCCAAACGAGAAGGGACTATGTACACTAGAACTTCTCCAATATATGTATGGAACAAACAGAAATATGTAATATTCTCCAATGAATGAAATAAAGCAGCATCTTCACTCCACCAAGTCACTTTACATTTTACATTCGACCTCGCTCGAATTACTTTACATTCGACCTCGCTTGCTCGAATTACTTTACATTCTACCTCACTCGAATTTCTTTACATTCGACTTCGCTCGAATCATTTTACATTATGTAACGACCCGATCGATCGTTTCATGAGTTACAGCCCCGCTTTCGCTTCTTTATGTGTTGTTTAGCCGTATTTCATCATATCGTGTTAGTCGTTCTGTGTTCGAAGTAGTCTTGGAGTGGAATGAGACACTTAGTCTCCTATTTGGAAGCTTAAGTTAGAAAAGTCAACCGGATGTTGACTTATGTGTAGAAGATCTCGGATGTGAATTTTGATGGTTATTCATTAGGTGATTTTGGACTTAGGAGCGTGTTCGGAACGTAATTTGGAGGTCCGTGGTAGATTTAGGCTTGAATTGGCAAAATTGGAAATTTGGAGCTTTCTAGTCGGCAGTGGAAATCTTGATATCGGGGTCGGAATGGAATTTCGGATATTGTAGTAGGTTCGTTGTGTCATTTGTGACGTGTGTGTAAAATTTTAGGTCATTCGGATGAGGTTTGATAGGTTTTTACATCGTTTGCGGAATTCGGAAGTTTGGAAATCCTTAGGCTTGAATCTGAGGGCGATTTGATGTTTCAATATTGTTTTGAGTGTTCCAAAGGTTGGTATATGTTTAAATGATGATATGGGACTTGTTGGTATGTTTGGTTGAGGTCCCGAGGGCCTTGAAATGGATTTGGGTGGTTGACGGAAGGATTTGAACCAAGTTGATGGAGCAGATTTTGGTGCTCCTGTCATAACCACACCTGCGGATGGGGGACCGCGGGTGCGAGGACGCAGGTGCGGCAAGGATATCACAGGTGCGTGTTTGGTCCATCAGGAGAAGAACCGCAGATGTGGTTATTTGGGTGCATCTGCGGCACCGCAGGTGCGGTGACTGAGCGCAGATGCGGTCCGGGTCTGTTAAGTGATTTTCGTAGGTGCGCACCTGGGACCGCATGTGCGAGTCCGCAGGTGAGGGAAATTGTCCGCAGGTGCGGAATCCCTGGGAAGAAAGTATATATGTTCTCCTTCGCGATTTTCAGCTTATTTCTCACCATTTTTGGACGGCATTGAAGCTTTTGAGTGCGATTTTGAGAAGGTATTCAAGTGTTAACAGCAAGGTGAGTGACTCGAGCCATAATACTTATATATGTGATGACTTTCCATTGTTTAATCATGGAATTTGTGGAAAAATTAGGGATGAAATTTGGAGATTAACGCTTGAAATTGGAGAGTTTAAATTGGGGATTTGAGGGGCCAATTGAGGTTCATATTTTATTGATTTTGATATGTATAGACTCGTGAGAGGATAATGCTTCTAGTTTTGTGATTTTACGGATTCCAAGGCGTGGTCCCGGGGGTCGGGTTTGGCCAATTTCGAGAATTTTGATCTAATTTGATAATTTTCGTGTGGGCTTTGTTCCTTTGGCATGTATTGATGTTATGATGCTAATTTTGAATAGATTTGGGGCGATTTGAGGCCGAGTCAAGAGGCAAGGGCATTGCGGAGTAGATTTTTGTCCAGTTTGAGGTAAGGAACGATTGTAAATCTAGACCTGAGGGTATGAAACCCCAGAATTTTGTACTATTTTGATAAATATGGTGACACACATGGTAGGTGACGGGCGTGTGGGCGTGCACCCGAAGGGATTGTGACTTGGTCCGTCCTGTGGCAACTATAGAGTTGCATATTTTGATAAACTCTATATGATATCTATGCGTTTTAGAAATGATTCTATTAACTTGGGTTGTATGCCATGTTTGGGGCCTTGTGCCGTACTGTTTGGACCCTCAGGGGTATTTTACTGTTATCCTCACATTTGTATTGATAAAAAGCTTCATCCTCAGTCATGGTTTATACCTGTTTATTGTTTAATCCTTTTCATCACTTTATTTTAATATATGAAAGTGTTTTGGGCTGAGCTCCCTGAGTTTGCACTAAGATGCTCGAGTGGCTTGTGAGGATGAGTGAGTGAGGCCGAGGGCTAGATTGTGAGGATAGTTATGGATCGGGCTACACGCTACAGCGTTATGTGTGTATATATATATATATATATATATATATATATATATATATATATATATATATATATATATAATTGTTCGGGTGCACGCCGCACCAACATGTTGGATCGGTCTGCACACCGCATCGATATAGCGCTGGGCTGTGGAGAGCCCCTCCGGAGTCCGCACACCCAGTGGCACAGTCGACTATATATAGGCTGCTTATCGGGCGGATTAGGCGGTTATTTACTCCTAACAGTTTGGCCTTATCGATTATCGGCTTTTAAATGTATTAATCTGCTAGCCCCCGATAAGATATCGGGCGGATTTTGTATCGCTTTAGCTCTTATCGGGCGTATTTGGGCGATTATCGGCCTAACTCAATCTATATTGTGTTGCATTTAATTGTTGTTGTAAGATTCACGGAGTTGTGATTAAGCACTGAAGCTCTCACAGTGTTGATCACAAATGCCATAGTTTTTTAAAAAATTAAAGGAAGGATGTATGCACAAGTTAACAATGGGAAGGGAAGAAAAAGAAGCTTTGCAGAGATGCAAAAAACAATTATGAAATTCTTTCTAATGATTATTCATCCACTACAACAAATTAATTTTATTAATGTGAAGGATCCATGGTTTTATGTCTGTCCATGTGAAGGATCCATGGTTTATGTCTATCCATGCTCTGACATACTTGTGCATAGGCTTTATCTTAGTTTTCTTTTTGATTTCAGGACATTGTAAAATATGAATTATGTGAAACCATGTTACATAATGTTGGAAATATTACAAGCACAATAGAGGAGTAATATAAAATTACTTTCCAGTTTCATTGAAATAGCAAGGTTTATGCTAAGCTGGACAAATAATGATTATTGAACTTCGCTGAAAGATACAAACTGAATAGCTTAAGTTGTACAGTGTTCTTAGTTCTCTTGCAGATATTATCCAAAAAGAAATTATCATTAATATTCTATTATGCCACTTGATGTAAATTTATTTGGTGTATGGTCATCTGTTTTTCATTTTTTATATGGAGAGTCTATTGATACGTGAAACTCAAAAGAAGTTGAACACTTCATATGTTGAGCCGTGCATTGCACGGCAACCTCCCTCTAGAAATTATATATAGTTATATATATAGTATATATATTATATATATATATATATATATATATTCTTAACGGGTAACGGATTATCTGTTAAGAAATTGAATAATCCGCCCCAAACCGATAAGCCGTTAATATATATATATATATATATATATATTCTTAACGGGTTAACGGATTATCTGTTAAGAAAATTGAATAATCCGCCCCAAACCGATAAGCCGTTAATAAAATAAATTCAATCTGTTCCCTGTCCGTTAAACCGTTAACCCGATACCAATAAGCCATTAAGCTTCGGTTTCGGTTTGGTTTTCGGTTTCGGTTCGGTTTTGAACACCCCTAACTATATATTTATGGATCGGCTTGCACGCCGCATCGGTTGTTATAA
This sequence comes from Nicotiana attenuata, assembly GCF_001879085.1. Lineage (NCBI taxonomy): Eukaryota > Viridiplantae > Streptophyta > Magnoliopsida > Solanales > Solanaceae > Nicotiana > Nicotiana attenuata. The sequence continues at coordinate 66,678 of NW_017674567.1, forward strand.
GTTACCTATTGAGCGTGAGTGCTGAGTGTGAGTACTGATTGATGATAATTGAGTCACGAGTGACTAAGAGGCTTGCCCGAGGGTCTATATATATATATATATATATATATATATATATATATATATATATATATATATATACACACTTGGTTTTGTGAAAATACTGTTTTCACTCTTCTTCATACTGAGCCTCTATTGAAAATGTTGAATAAATGTTTTAACAACTTTCCTTGAAACTGGAGTTTTTACTAGATGTTTAGAATTTAATTACTGATTTGATCTTGCTACTCCCACTGAGGCTTTTATGTTATGATATGTATATGATTTTAAATGCTCGTCACTGCACTTAGCCTTTATTTATAATTGTTACTTACTGAGTTGGCGTACTCACGTTACTCCCTGCACCTTGTGTGCAGATCCAGGTGCCAGAGTATCCGAGTGAGAGCTGTTCTTTCTTTCAGAGCATCTCCGGAGTTAGCATGGTAGCTACATGGCATCCTCAGCCCTACCTTTATCCTTCCTATCTTTTAGTATTTGTCTTTATCAGACTCATCTTGTATTGTGTAGTCAGTATCAGATTGTATTTTAGTGGCTCATGACTAGTGACACCGGGATCGGGCAATGTTTGATGTTTTGCATGTTTGTTTCTGCTTGTTTTGAAATGTTTAAACGAAAGATTTGTGATAATATCTGACTAGTAAATGAATTAAGAAAAATACCCTTTTGTGTTATATATGTCGAAACAGCTGGCCTAGTAGTGCGATAGGCGCCATCACGACCGGGGTGGTTTGGGGTCGTGACAAGTTGGTATCAAAGCCTAGGTTACATAGGTCTCACGAGTCATGAGCTGGTTTAGTAGAGTCTCGCGAATTGGTACGGAGACGTTTGTACTTATCCTTGGGAAGCTGTAGAACCTTTAGGAAAAACTTCATATTCTTGAATTCCTGTCGTGCGAATCTGTTGATTCTAGTACTAAACTTCTGTTATTCTATTCTCTCACAGATGGTGAGGACACGTGCTACCAGTCAGGATAGACGACCACCAGTTGGGGCCACTAGAGGCCGAGGTCGCGGTCGAGGTCGTGGTAGGGGCAAGGGTGTAGCCCGTACAGCAGATATTGCAGCACCTGCAGATCCACCAGCCGCCCCAGTTCGTCATCATGTCCCAGTTGCGGATGCTCCAACAAGACCAGCTCAGGCACCGACTGTGCCTATTGTTATTCCGAGTCTTTAGGAGACCTTGGCTCAGATCTTGACCGTGTGCACTAGTCTTACTTAGGCAGTCGCAGTTTCTACTACAGAAGCCACTTCTCAGGCCGGGGGAGGCACTCAGACTCACGCCGCCCGCACACCCGAGCAGGTTGTTCACGAATTGCAGACGCCGGAGGCACCACCAGCCCAGCCTGTTGCACCTGCTCAGGATTTTATAGTACCAGTTATGCCTGAGGACAAGCAGCATTGATTTGAGAGGTTTGGTAGACTTCAGCCACCGACATTTAGTGGTGCACAGGGCGAGGATGCCTAGGGTTTCTTGGACAAGTGTTAGAGGATTCTTCGTACAACGGGTATTCTGGAGACCAGTGGGGTCGCATTTACTACTTTTCAGTTTTCTGGAGCTGCCTTCAATTGGTGGGAGGCTTATGAAAGGCGTAGGCCTGTTGGTGCAGCGCCCCTTACCTGGCAGCAGTTCTCCGCTCTCTTTTTGGAGAAGTATGTGCCACAGTCTCGCAGGGAGGAGCTGCGCAGGCAGTTCGAGCAGTTGCGTCAGGATGATATGACTATGACGCAGTATGAGATGAGGTTTTCAGAGCTAGCTCGTCATGCTGTTTGGTTGGTTGCTATGGATAGAGAGAGGATCGGGAGGTTCGTGGATGGCCTCGCATATCAGCTGCAGATTCTCATGACCAGAGAGAGGGTGTCAGGTGCTACTTTTGAGCAGGTTGTTGATATTGCTCGAGAGATTGAGTTAGTTCATCGCTAAGAGCGAGGTGAGAGGGAGGCCAAGAGGCCTCGGGGATCTGGTAGTTTTAGTGGTGTTCCTTCGAGAGGTCAGTTTCAGAACGGCAGAGGCCGTCCACTCAGACATGCTTAGCCAGCTCGCACAATTCATCGTGGAGCATCATCGGGCCATGGTTCTCACAGTTCTCATCAGGGCCATTCATCACTTAGTGCCCTTCCAGCCTAGTCGTCTCGTGCTTCATCAGTTTAGGGCTCTTCCATGCCAGGTTCTTCGACTAGTCATCCCGGTGCTAGGGGTTCCCTTCAATCCCCGTTCCCCGCACCAGGGAGTTGTTATGAGTGTGGAGAGTTTGGGCGTCTGAGGAGACAGTGTCCTCGTCTTCTTGGGGGACCATCTCAGTTGAGGGGTCAACCCTTGACTTTAGCTCCAGTTACTTCACCACCCGCCCAGGCGGCTAGGGGTTGGGGTCAGTCAGCTAGGGGTCTCCCTAGAGGGGGAGGTCGATCAGGTGGTGGTCAGGCCCGTTTCTATGCCCTCCCATCCAGACCAGATGCTATTGCTTCAGATGTCGTGATTACATGTATTGTCTCAGTTTGCCACAGAGATGCCTCTGTGTTATTTGATCATGGTTCCATTTTTTCATATGTGTCATCATATTTTGCTCATTATTTGGATTCGCCTCGTAAGTGTCTCATTTCATCTATTCGTGTATCTACTCCGGTGGGTGATACGATCGTTGTGGACCGCATATATCGGTCGTGTGTGGTGACTATTGGGGGTTTGGAGACCCGAGTGGACCTTTTGTTGCTTTGTATGGTGAATTTCGATGTGATATTGGGCATGGATTGGCTATCTCTGTGCCGTGCTATTTTGGACTGTCATGCTAAGATAGTGACGTTGGCTATGTCGGTTGTGCCATAGATTGAGTGGCGAGGTTCGACTGATTTTGTTCCCAGTAGGGTAATTTCATTTTTAAAGGACCAGCGGATGGTTGGGAAGGGTTGTCTTTCTTATTTGGCATTCGTGAGGGATGTTAGCGCAGAGGCTCCTTCCATTGATTCAGTCCCGGTAGTGAGGGATTTTCCAGATGTGTTTCCTGCAGACCTGTCGGGCATGCCCCCGAACAGGGATATTGACTTTGGTATTGATTTGGTGCCGGGAACTCAGCCCATTTCTATTCCACCATATCGTATGACACTTGCGGAGTTTAGGGAGTTGAAGGAGCAGCTTGAGGAACTCCTTGATAAGGGGTTTATTCGGCCTAGTGTGTCGCCTTGGGGTGCGTCTGTTATATTTGTGAAGAAGAAGGATGGCACTATAAGGATGTGCATCGATTACATGTAGTTGAACAAAGATACAATCAAGAACAAGTATCATTTGCCTCGTATTGATGATTTATTTTACTAGCTTCAGGGAGCGAGTGTGTTCTCCAAGATTGATCTCCGGTCAGGGTATCACCAGTTGAAGATCAGGGACTCGGATATTCTTAAGACAGCTTTTAGGACCCGATATAGTCATTATGAGTTCCTTGTGATGTCTTTTGGGCTGACCAATGCCCCATCAGCGTTCATGCATTTGATAAACAGCGTGTTTCGGCCCTATCTTGACTCGTTTGTTATTGTATTCATTGATGATATTCTGGTATACTCGCGTAATCGGGAGGAGCATGCAGAGCATTTGAGAGTGGTATTGCAGCGGTTGAGGGAGGAGAAGCTTTATGCAAAGTTCTCCAACTGTGAGTTTTGGCTAAGTTTAGTGGCTTTCTTGGGGCACGTGGTGTCCAATGAGGGTATTCAGGTCGATCCGAAGAAGATAGAGGCAGTTCAGAGTTGGCCCAGGTCGTCCTCAGCCACATAGATTCGCAACTTTCTTGGTTTGGTGGGTTATCACTATCGGTTCATTCAGCGATTTTTATCTATTGCATCACCCTTGACTAAATTGACTCAAAAGGGTGCTCCTTTCATGTTTTCGGATGAGTATGAGGCGAGCTTCCGGAAGCTCAAGACTGCCTTGACCACAGCTCCAGTGTTAGTTTTGCCATCAGCTTCAGGTTCATATACAGTATATTGTGATGTTTCTAAAATTGGTATTGGGTGCGTGTTGATGCAGGAGGGGAGAGTGATTGCCTATGCTTCTCGTCAGCTAAAGCCCTATGAGAAGAACTACCCTGTTCATGATTTAGAGTTGGCTGCCATTGTTCACACGTTGAAGATTTGGAGGCATTATCTTTATGGTGTGTCTTGTGAGGTGTTTACTGATCATCGTAGCCTCCAACACTTGTTCAAGCAGAAGGATATCAATTTGAGGCAGCGGAGATGGTTGGAGCTGCTAAAGGATTATGATATCACTATTTTGTATCGTCTGGGGAAGGCCAATATAGTGGTTGATGCTTTGAGTAGGAAGGCGGTGAGTATGGGCAGTTTGGCATATATCCCTATTGGGAGAGACCTCTTGTAGTTGACGTTCAGGCCTTGGCCAATCGGTTTGTGAATTTGGATATTTCAAAATTCGAAGCCTAATCAGATCTTAGCTTGTGTGGTTTCTCGGTCTTCCTTGTTTGATCGCATCAGAGAGCGCCAGTATGATGATCCTCATTTGCTTGTCCTCAAGGACAGAGTTCAGCACGACGATGCCAGAGATGTGACTATTGGTGATGACGGAGTAATGAGGATCCGGGGCCGGATATGTGTGCCCAATGTGGATGGGCTTCGGGATTTGATTCTGGAGGAGGCCCACAGCTCGCGGTATTCCATCCATCCGAGTGCCGTTAAGATGTATTAGGATTTGAGACAACACTATTGGTGGAGGAGAATTAAGAGAGACATAGTGGGATTCGTAGCTCGGTGTCTCAATTGTTAGTAGGTGAAATATGAGCATCAGAGACCGGGTGGCTTGCTTCAGCAGATAGATATTCCAGAGTGGAAGTGGGAGCGGATCACCATGGATTTTGTAGTTGGACTCCCACGAACTTTGAAGAAGTTCTATGCTATTTGGGTGATTGTGGATCGGCTGACTAAGTCTGCGCACTTCATTCCTGTGTGTACTACCTATTCTTCATAGCGGTTAGTGGAGATTTATATCCGAGAGATTGTTAGCCTGCATGGTGTCCCAGTTTCCATCATTTCAGATAGAGGTACCCAGTTCACTTTGCAGTTTTGGAGAGCCGTGCAACGAGAGTTGGGTACTCAGGTTGAGTTGAGCACAGCTTTTCACCCTCAGACGGACGGGCAGTCTGAGCGCACTATCCAGATATTGGAGGACATGTTGCACGCTTGTGTCATTGATTTTGGGGGTTTATGGGATCAGTTTCTACCGCTTGCAGAGTTTGCATATAACAACAGCTATTAGTCGAGTATTCAGATGTCTCCATATGAGGCGTTATATGGGAGACAGTGTAGATCTCCAGTTGGTTGGTTTGAGCCGGGCGAGGCTAGGCTTTTGGGTACAGACATGGTACAAGATGCTTTGGACAAGGTGAAAGTGATTCAGGAGCGGCTTCGTACAGCGTAATCGAGACAGAAGAGTTATGCTGACAAGAAGGTTCATGATGTATCTTACATGGTTGGGGAGAAGGTTCTACTGAAGGTTTCACCCATGAAGGGTGTTATGAGATTTGGGAAGAAGGGTAAATTGATTCCTCAGTTCATTGGGCCTTTTGAGGTACTTCGGAGGATTGGGGAGGTGGCTTATGAGCTGGCCTTGCCACCTAGCTTGTCGAGTGTGCATCCGGTATTTCATGTTTCTATGCTCCGGAAGTATATTGGCGACCCGTCTCATGTTTTGGATTTCAACACGGTTTAGTTAGACGGTGATTTGACTTATAATGTGGAGCCAGTGGCTATTTTGGAGCGGCAGATTTGAAAGTTAAGATTAAAGGATATAGCTTCAGTGAAAATGCAGTGGAGAGGTCGTCCCGTGAGGAGGCTACTTGGGAGACCGAGCGGGAGATGCGGAGCAGATATCCACACCTGTTTGAGGCTTCAGGTATGTTTCTTGACTTGTTCGAGGACGAACATTTGTTTAAGAGGGGGAGGATGTATCGACCTGGCCAGTCGTTTCGTGAGTTACAGCCCCACTTTTCGCATTTCTGCTTCTTTATATGTTGTTTAGCTGTATTTCATCATATCGTGTTGGTCGTGCTGTGTTCGGAGTGGTCTTGGAGTGGAATAAGACACTTAGTCTCTTATTTGGAAGCTTAAGATGGAAAAGTCAACCGGATGTTGACTTATGTGTAGAAGATCTCGGATGTGAATTCTGATGGTTCGGATAGCTTCGTTAGGTGATTTTGGGCTTAGGAGCATGTTCGGAATGTAATTTGGAGGTCCGTGGTAGATTTAGGCTTGAATTGGCGAAATTGGAAATTTGGAGCTTTCCGGTTGGCAGTGGAAATCTTGATAACGGGGTTGGAATGGAATTCTGAAAATTAGAGTAGGTCCGTTGTGTCATTTGTGACGTGTGTGCAAAATTTCAGGTCATTCGGATGAGGTTTTGATAGGTTTTTTCATTTGTGGAATTCGGAAGTTTGGAAATCCTTAGGCTAAAATCCGAGGGCTATTTGGTGTTTCGATGTTGTTTTGAGTGTTCCGAAGGTTGGTATAAGTTTGAATGATGATATGGGACTTTTTGGTATGTTTGGTTGAGGTCCCGAGGACCTCGGGATGGATTTGGGTGGTTGACAGAAGGATTTGAACAAAGTTGATGCAGCAGATTTTGGTGTTCCTGTCATAACCGCAGGTGCGAGGACGTAGATGCGGCAAGGAGATCGCAGGTACGTGTTTGGGCCATCAGGAGAAGAACCGCATATGCGGTTATTTGGGCGCATCTGCGACACTGCAGGTGCGGTGACTGGGCGCAGGTGCGGTCCCGGTCCTTTAAGTGATTTTCGTAGGTGCGAGTCCGCAGATGCGGAATCCCTGGGCAGAAAGTATATATGTTCTGCTTTGCGATTTTCAGCTTATTTCTCACCATTTTTGGATGACATTGAAGCTTTTGAGTGCGATTTTGAGAAGGGATTCAAGGGTTAACAGCAAGGTGAGTGACTCGAGCCCTAATACTTATATATGTGATGACTTCCCGTTGTTTAATCATGGAATTTGCGGAAAACTTAGGGATGAAATGGGGAGATTAGGGCTTGAAATTGGAGAGTTTAAATTGGGTATTTGAGGGGCCATTTGAGGTTTGATTTTGATATGTATAGACTCATAAGAGGATAATGATTCTAGTTTTGTGATTTTTGTCGATTTTCAAGGCGTGGGCCCGGGGGTCAGGTTTGGCCAATTTTGGGAATTTTGATCTAATTTGATAATTTTCCCGTGGGCTTTGTTCCTTTGGCATGTATTGATGTTATAATTCTGATTTCGGATAGATTCGGGGTGATTTGAGGCCGAGTCGAGAGGCAATGGCATTGCGCAGTAGATTTTCATCCGGTTTGAGGTAAGTAACGATTGTAAATCTAGACCTGAAGGCATGAAACCCCGGAATTTCGTACTAATTTGATAAATGAGGTGATGCACATGCTAGGTGACGAGCGTGTGTGCGTGCACTCGTAGGGATTGTGACTTGGTCCGTCCCGTGGAAACTATAGAGTTTCATATTTGATAAACTCTATATGATATCTATGCGTTTTAGAAATGATTATGTTAACTTGGGTTGTAAGCCATGTTTGGGGCCTTGTGGCGTACTGTTTGGACCCTCAGGGGTATTTTACTGTTATCGTCACATTTGTTTTGATAGAAAACTTCATCCTCAGTCGTGGATATACCTGTTTATTGTTTAATATTGTTCATCACTTTATTTTAATATATGAAAGTGTTTTGGGCTATGCTCTCTGAGTTTGCACTGAGATGCCCGAGTGGCTTTTCTGAGTGAGGCCGAGGGTCGGATTGTGAGGATAGTTATGGATCGGGCTGCACGCCACAACTATATATATATATATATATATATATATATATATGGATCGGGCTGCACGCCGTAACGATATAGCGCTTGGGCTGTAGGAGGCCCTCCGGAGTTTGCACACCCTCAGTGAGCGCAGTTGACTATATATTCAGCGGTTATCATAAGTTACCTATTGAGCATGAGTGCTGAGTGTGAGTACTGATTGATGATGGTTGAGTCACAAGTGACTGAGAGGCTTGCCCGAGCGGCTATATATATATATGACTGATACTTTGCCCGAGGGGCTTATTTTTATGAAAATACTATTTTCACTCTTCTTCATACTGAGCCTCTATTGAAAATGTTGAATATATGTTTTAACAACTTTCATTGAAACTGGAGTTTTTACTAGATGTTCAGAATTTAATTACTGATTTGATCTTGCTACTCCCACTGAGGTTTTTATGTTATGATATGTATATGATTTTAAATGCTCGTTACTACACTCAGCCTTTATTTATAATTGTTACTTACTGAGTTGGCGTACTCACGTTACTCCCTGCACCTTGTGTGCAGATCCGGGTGCTAGAGCATCCGAGTGAGAGTTGTTCTTTCTTTCAGAGCATCTCCGGAGTTAGCAAGGTAGCTGCATGGCGTCCGCAGCCCTGCCTTTCTGCTTCCTATCATTTAGTATTTGTCTTTATCAGACTCATCTTGTACAGTATCAGATTGTATTTTAGTGGCTCATGACTAGTGACACCGGGGGCGGGTAGTGTTTGATGTTTTGCATATTTGTTTCCGCTTGTTTTGAAATGTTTAAACCAAAGATTTGTGATACTATCTGACTAGTAAATGAATTAAGAAAAAAACCCTTTTTGTGTTATGTCGCGCCCCCTTTTTCCCTCTTTGCATCGGAAAATCGGGTTTATGACATTTTGGGCATAGGACAACTCATTCCTTTTGGGAACTGGTTTTGCATTTGAAGAATCGCCATATAATGATTTAGGGTGCATTAGGACACCTATAAGGTTCAACTACAACTATATTTTGATAATCAGAGATAGGGTAAGGGCTTGAAATTATCCCAAGGGGAAGGTGTTAGGCACCCCTCAAGATCCACTAGTGTGGTTCCCGGCCAGACAGTTCTTTGTGAATTTGTGCAATTAGCAAGTAAACAGATAATGCTCAAATAAGAGGGGATTTTGAATACATAAATAAAATGAAGTTTTGAAAGAGTTATAACTAAACATGCTGACGAATACAAGAAGGGTCCTTGGTTTATTTGTAATATGGATCACATCAATGCAATACCCGGTAATCACTCCTCTAAAGAGGGGCCACACGTGGTATTAGCGCACCGGTCATCATATCCATATCTACCCTTCCCACCCCGTTAAGGTATTAAAGCGTGTATTGCTCTTGACCTCTATTGCATGCTATTACCCGTCCCATTCCTATCAGTCCCCGAGGAATTTAGGACTACTATTCCTATAAGAGGGAGGACTTCAGGTTGACTATTAGGTTTAAAGGTAAAAGGCTAAGGAGACATACAAAAACACGTAGGACTGCATTTAAAGGGGAAAAATTTAAACAACAAAGAGGCTCAGATATACCTCCTTAAATAGAACACATAAATAGCATGACCTTAAACACATTTAAGGTCAAAATTTAAAATACTGAGACAGAGGAGTTTTAGTTGTTGAAGCAAACCAATTTATTACATAACTCAGATAAGAAGTCTGAATCATGCCTGCCTGCTGGTTGCAACAATTACTGATTAACAAAGGCGGGTTCAGTTTTTATTGTTATTACCTAAGGCTTGCCTAAGTGTTTGGGTGAGATCCTATAAACATGATATCTATTACCGATTTGAAAATGGCAAAGCAGTAACAGTTCTAAAATAAACAATTTGAGATCCTATAGACATGTTTTCTAAACCGTATTAAGAAGAGAGAGTTGTTTTAAAAAAAAATAGTTCAGAACAGTATGAGTCAAACTGATTTTAAACTAGACTGGTTTCAGATCCTATAGGCATGATCTCTACTATTACTGATTTTTAATTCCTATAGACATGATATCCAGTCGAACGTGAAATGAAGCAGGCAGGATTTACTTGAGATTCCTATAGGCATGATTTCTATATAAAAAAATACTGATTTTTTAACCTTATGAGCATGATGTCTGATTGTAACCCTTTAGATCCTAGGAGCATGGTGTCTAAGTGTGGTAATAAACATGCAGAATTTGGGACAAATCCTATAGGCATGTTATCTAAATGCAGAACTAAACATGCGGGCTAAAAATCCTATAGGCATATTATCTAAATGATGAGTTAATCATACAGAAAACAGGTCCTATAGGCATGTTCTCTACCTTCTTATAGTTAAACATGCATAATTACCCAGCCCTTTTCACTAACCAACCCCAAGGTTTATTACAAATTATTATAGACCAAGTACTGAATTACATCAGAAAAGTGTGAAAATAAGAAGTTACAACCATAGGAAGCCTGATTCTGACTTCCTCTCTGAGTTATGGAATAATCACCTCAAATGCCACTTGTTTCAAAGCCTTTCTCGGACTTTGGTGTGTCAAAGTTCCCTAAGGGTCTCAAGGGACCCCGGGCAGTGCTTACACCCAAGTTTGCATAACCAGATAGAGATGAGTGCAGTGTGGCAGGGCCAGCCCTTATTTGTCCAAGTTCAGAGGGAGCTCATGGGTCCCAAGGCAAGGCTCACACAAGAGGGGCAGAACCTAAGTCTAAGAGTATAGTGGAAGTGCAAAAATAGGGATTTGTTTTAAAACTGGGTTGAGAATAGTAAAGGGGAAAAGTAATTGGAAAACAGTAGTAGTAAAGCTAACACTACACTGAATCAGCATTTTTTGCACAAGGGGTCAGGGGTTTGGGAATACATTATAGGGGGCGTATGACCCTAGGAAGGGGTCAGGCCTGGGCATGCACAGCAATAGATGGTGCTAGCATGCCCATATACCAGCAAGAGAACACAACACATAGAAGGGATGTGGGGCATATGACCCTAAGGAGGGGTCAGGTTTGGGGTCATGCATAGCAATGTCTAATGCTGACATGCCCCCAAACCAATAAAAGAATACAAACACATAGGGGATATGGGGGTTTGGGATTCATGAGTCATAATAAGTGACTGACAGAGTTCATACATAAGAAAACATTAATTCAGAAGAGAAAGGGGCAAATTACAGTATGCTCAGTAATGGAACTTGATTAAACACAAGTAGGAAACAGGCAAAAGTGAAGGAAATACTAAAGAAACATGTTGTTGTCGATGCTGGAAAATTAATTAGAACATACCAGTAAAGGAGCAAATGCAAAAAGGAAAGTAAGCAAATTTCCCACAGCCTAGCCTTGGCTTTCAGTCGGCTAGGTCAGGCAGCAACACAAGTAGTAACAAAGAAAAAATGAGAGAGTTTTTAGTGAGGTGTGTGTTCTGAACTCAAGTGTCTCGTTCCTTGTTGTTCGTGTCTTTGAAAGAAGAGGGGTGCAGGGTATATATAGCTTTTTGAAAACGAGTGAAGGAGAGGTAATAAGTAGAGTTTTGGTACAAATATGGAAACAATCAACAGTCAGAATCAATTATACAAGTGATTCCTTTTAATTAAGGAATCACTTGTCTAACGGGTAGTAACAAATTCAAATAAGGAAAGATATCAGTTTAGAGACAGACTGATTATTGCCATAAAAGAAGTAGTACAAGCATTAAGTAAGTAATCAAGTCTAAGTACAGAAAATATACTTATTTTGGAAAAGATTTAGTAAGGCAAAGTATCATAGTAAAGGGGAAAGAATCAATCAATTTGAACGGGCGAGTGAAATCAGGGTTCCTAAAAGGGAAACTTTAGAAATCAGTCACAAGATGAAGATCAATCAAGGAAGAACCTTTAGCATATAAATAAAGTGAACAAGGTCATCAGACATGCGAGGCCAAACTCATTGACAAAATCACAAACAGGCAGTAGTAGTAGAAATAAACTAGGGTTCAGTAGTAAAGCAAACGTTCGAAGCAGTAATCAAGTAGGTCAAGCCACATTGAATTAACAGGGAAGAAAACAGAGCATCAGAAACATGCAAAGGTTTCACAGTAGCAGGTGAGGAAACCCTTTTAAAAAGTTAAGGTTTCAAACTTAGTCAAGTTGAAAGATAGTAAAAATCAGATAAGTCACATAGAGAAAAGAGAGTCTAAAACAAAAGCTTTCAGTCGAGTCAAGTACTCAAACAATTTCAGACCCCAAAAACCTAGGGCTTTTCAACAACAATCGAGTTTAAAAAATGGTAACACAAATAAGTCAAACAAGAACGAGGAACTTAGTTAAACAAGTACACATTAAACAAACAGCTTCAGGATTCAAATGAGACCCAAAAGAAATTAGGGTTTTAACATGCTAACTCAGATAGAAGAATAACATGAACAAAACCATAGCAAAATCAGAAATACGTTAAAATCAGAGATCTTTGAAAAGAAAATTTAGAGGAAAAACCCTAATCGGAGAAGATGAAGGGTCGTTTTTGAAAGAAAGTTGAAAAACTTTCGAGAAAACACTTAAAACACTCATAGCAAGTACAGATCTAAAGTAGATCTGAAAGCAATCGAAAGATCTTAGAGATTAGGGTTTCAGAAAACCCAAAAGAAACGAGAAAGATCACGAAAGATAACGATCTAACCAGAAAAGGTCAAGGACCCGCCTCGAAAGGCCATAAACGGCCGGAAAAGGTCGTGGCTGGCCGGAGAAAGGCCATGAACACCAGTCGAGCAAAGACTGGACCAAACTCCTTCGAAGTCTGGTCGTGAAACCATAGAACCAAACACATAGAAGCCATGGAAGGCTAGTACAGGTCTTGAATGACCACAGAAGGCCATGGATTAGGGTGTAGATTGATCGCAGCGGCTAGGGTTTGTAGGTGTTGGAGAGAGAGTTTGAGAGGAAGGGGATTCTAAGGCGGCGGATTGTATCAAAATGATAGGGTTTTGGGGTCGTTCAGGGTTAAAAAAGGTAAGGGGGAACGGGAGCCGTTGATCTAAATGATCAACGGTTGGGATTAAAGGGGTTAGGTGGGTCGGTTTATGGGAATTGGGTCAGAAAATTGGGTTCAGATTGGGGTCAATTTAGGCTACAATTGAAACGAAATTGGGCTATTATTTAAATAGCCAATTTTCCCTTATTTAAAATTAAAATATAGTAAATTGATTTCTGGAACTAAATTAAAAGGTATTAAAATGATTTATGACATATAATTAACTGTTTAAAAATACTGGAGTTAATTTTTTGTAAATGTAAACATAATTAAATCCTAGAAGAGGCTAATATTGCAATTATGCAATTTAGCCTTAAAAACACTAAATAGTTTTTGTAAAATAAAAAATATGCAAAAATTCCCTTAGCTATATTTTAGCATAAATATAAAAGTTCAACAAGTGAATCACCAAAAATGATAATTTTAGAAATAATTATTGGGTTTTTATGGGCAAAATAGGGAAATAAATTGATTAAAAAACCCTTTAAAAAAATTGAGGAAAATAATGAAACACTTGGACATACATTATATATGCATACATATGCTATGTTGAAGGTATTTTGCATATTAAAATATATATAGGGAAAAATTGGGTATCAACAATAAATGTCGAATCGGCTGGCCTAGTACTGCGATAGGCGCCATCACGACCGGGGTGGTTTGGGGTCGTGACACATTCGACCTCGCTTGAATCACTTTACATTCGACCTCGCTCGAATCACTTTACATTTGACCTCGCTCGAATTACTTTACATTCGACCTCGCTCGAATCACTTTACATTCGACCTCGCTCGAATTATATGATTTTCGGCCTCATCAAACCTTGATCTCGTTCGAGCTAATTAATACTCAACCTCAAGTCAGTCTATGTTCGACTCAATCAATATCAAACATATAAAAACAACTGAAAAATCAGGGACTTCCCCACATAGCAAAAAAAAGGATAGGAAAAGAGAACGGGAATCCAGAAATACATAGCAAAAAAGGGAATTGTTCCATCTCATTATCGGATTACAATACTTTTTACAAAGGGCTCGAGGGCGCCCTCACAAAAATAGCAAAGTAACAACTTCACGCCACATCATCTCCATCGGCGTATTCATCATCATACCAAGGATCAGAGGCAAGCATATCAGCGGCGTCGTCATCCTCATCCCCGTCAGGCGTACCAGGGTCATAACCACAAGTTTCACAGGTTGCACGTGCCTTGACACGGACGCCCTCAAGCTTCGTTTCAGAAACTTTCTCGGTAGCCTTCAGAGATTTGTACACATCAAGTTGAGCCTCGGAATGGACCCACATCTCATATAACTCCCGCAGCACACCGGGATCGGCAAAAGTATGAGATGTAGACGGTTGTGACTGCCGTCGAGTCTCCTCGGCCCTCAAGTTAACGACTTGCTCGTTTAACCCTGGATTCGTTCTTCCAACCTTGCCACCTTAAGCACCTATGTCTCCACCTCATTAACCCGCTCGGACCTGCAAACATGGAGGGCGTCTTCTAGGGCCGCCGCTTCAGCCATAGCGGCTATTCTGCCTTTCTCGACCCAACTCAATTCTTTGACCTTGGCACTCAGCTCACCCCTCAGATCGACAGCCCTTGCCTCCCTCTGCCCGAGTTCAGCCGTTTAGGACGCTACCTGCGTCTGAAGGTCGGTATTTCAGCCATCACCCCTTACTCACCTCGAGCTCTTCCTCTTTGGCCTTCAGCGCTGCCTCAAGCTCGCTGCACCTACTGATGGCCCTCATAAGCTCATCGTCCCTTTCCCTTAGCTCTTCATCGTTCTTCGTCAGCTCATCGTCTTTCTATGTGAGCCCATCACGAAGTGACTCAAATTCGCCATCCTGGCTAAGGAAGTCGGCCACCATTCGGTGCTTAGTATGGTACTCCTTGTACTTGGAGGTCATCTTCTTAAAAATGGTCGTCCTCCGCTCCTCCCGCCGGTCACGCTCGATCCCCATGATAAGAGTTTGATTACAAAAATAGAGGAGTCGGTGTAAGCAAATTACACTTACAAAACAAATCCTAACATAAAAAAGCACTTACTCGCAGAGCCAGCCGGATATACCCAACGACTGATCCGCATCATTCATCGCTTGTAGCGCCGTGTTCTCAGAAGACACGCACAGGGGAGCAAAGGCCGGCACCGCCCGTTCTGAGTTGGCCAAAAAGGTCATAGTCCACGGGAATGACTATGTGCTAGTTAGGACCCTCCGTCCTTATCTCCATACGAGTATTCCTTTCCAGGAAGGCCCGTACCTCCTTAGGGTCGATGTCCGAGCCAGAGTCGTCGTCCCCCGCAGGGACCGCCCTACTGCCCCCGGCCGCCGATGATGCGCC
The DNA here is from genome assembly GCF_001879085.1 of Nicotiana attenuata. Lineage (NCBI taxonomy): Eukaryota > Viridiplantae > Streptophyta > Magnoliopsida > Solanales > Solanaceae > Nicotiana > Nicotiana attenuata. The sequence continues at coordinate 81,905 of NW_017674567.1, forward strand.
ACCTTTTGTGGCCCGTATAAGTTCTCCGCTACCACGAACCCCCTCAACCCCAGAGGGTCTCCGCTCCATAACGGCACCTGCCGTGAAAACGGCCTCTACGTCTGGTGTAAGCGCAGATTCCGCTTCCAAAGCAATGAATTTTTCCGGCTCGACATCAGCGACAACGACCTTCCTGGTTTCTACCCTTCACCTTTCCTCGATAATGTCTCTTCGCCATTAGATGGATCGTTTACAAGATGATAGATGGGCTGGGAAGAGATCTCATCCTGCACGGTGACAGTTTGAGGGGCGGAGTCCTTCGTCGGTGGAACTTGAGTCCGACCACCTCGAGTGGACTCAGCTAAGGCAAATTGCATTCCAGCCGACGCGATAGCTTGGCGAAATACAGGCACTGGAGCCTTCTCCTTCTTGGAAACTCGCCGACCTGGCACTACAGGGAGTTCACATCAAAGTCGGGAGATGGAAATAACACTTACTGGATGGGGTCTTGGGCCCAAAACGCTTGTGAAAGGACGCCAGTCGTGAATTCCCACGGTGTGGGGTAACACGCGATCCACCCAGTCTTCAATGTCAAAAACGGGAGAAGGTGCACGTCTCTCAGCTGAAAATAAGAAGGTCGCGAATGAGTCGATAATGAAAGAAAGAAATAACGAGCGTACGACAAGATACTTACGATTGTAATTCCATTGTTTGGGAAACCCGATCGGATTCGCCACCAGGTGCTCGGTCTTGATGAAGAAGTACTTATGCCAGAACCGCTGGTTCGCTTTATCATCCATCTCGGCCACCAACCCTTTTATCCCACGATGACGCAGGTGTATCAACGTACCTCTATAAAAGGTGGGCAAAAATAGATGCAGCAGGTGACGAACGTTGAGCTCACAACCGGCCAATTCTGCGTACTTCGCTAGCATCAAAAATACTTTGTACAAATAAGGGGAGAGTTGCGCCGGGCACACGTTATAAAATCGGCAAAACTCCTCCGCTAACGGGGGTGAGGAAGAAAATAACTAATTAAGAATGGGTAAACGTAGAAAGCACAGTATCGGGGTTGGTAAACCTCTAGGATGTCGCCTCTGGCCAGAACAATTTCGACGTGAGGAGGATTGCGATGTTTAGACCGGAGGTCGGTTATCTGAGGCGGTCCTGTCTCAGAAAGATTCTAAGTAGGAGCAGTAGCAAGTTCATTTGGGAAGTCATGTCTGACCAAAGGATTCTTGGGGACTACGTCCTCCACGGTGGGGAACTTTCATCCTCTTCAATCACGAATTCCTCACTATCGGGAGGAAGAACCACCGATAAAGGAGTAGCATCGGAGACCTCGTCGTGAATATGAAGGGTACTGACATATTTTCGTAGAAACGTATGCAACAAAATCTAAAGAAGATATTGATTGGATAAGAAGTTAGGGGTCAGAATTGAAGAAGTTGCAAGGAATTGAAAGCGGAGATAGGAGAAGAAGAAGATCAAAGAAGAGCAATGCACATGCGAAATGAGAAATGATGAAAATTTTCAAAAATGAAGGCCCCAATCTATTTATAGGGTTGGGTGGCACCAGAATCGAAGCAGCAGACCGTCAATGACACCAAAATTGAAACGACAGAAGCACATACATTACATCGGGAAGACGCGTAATGATGACACGCGTGGCAATGATGTCAACCCACGTTAGCCACACCAACCGCAGCCTCGCTGGCCACGCCGCCTTTTTTACCTCGGCCGATTCGACTTAATCAACACGACCAAATTTCTTCTAAACGGACGCAGACCAGGTGTTGATACCCAATTTTTCCCAAAAAGTATTTCAAATTGCATATATGTCTTCAAAATCATGCATTGATTAGAAATTGACACTTTTCCACAATTTTCCTATATTTTTATTAATTTATCCAGCATTTTATTTCCAAGAAATAATTATAAAATTACCTCACAAATGATTTCAAAAGCATTTCTTGATGTAGTGTATTATTTTTTGGTCCTATTAAGACCAAATTATTTCATAATTAGCCAAATTGGAACCTTTTGGCTATAATTGCAATAACTTTGCAATTATAGCCCAATCATATGATTTTGTACTATTTTCATCCAGAAATTAATCATGTATTTTTTTATTTTCTAAATAAACATTTTAAAATTATTTTCTACGCATGAAATTCATTTTTATAATTAACAGCTATTTTTGTAAATTGTTTTAATTAATTTACATTGGATATTTAACAAATAGCCACTTTCATTTCAATTATAGCCTAATTAAATCGGACCCCAATCCAACTTAAAACGGCCCAAATAGTACCTTGTCCTACCGGCCCATCCCTGTCTAATCTGACCGTTGATCATTTAATCAACGTCCAGATCTCCCTTCCTTAATTAACCCTCGAGACTACCCCCTTCCCCCTCATTTCTCTCTTTCACTCCGCCGTTACACTCTCCCCTCGCCTCTCAAATTGCTTCTGCTAAACCTAAAGCTCTCACCGGCCGTCGACTTGCTGGTAACTATGGTCGGTCTCACCACCCATCCCCAGCCCCCATGGCTCCTTCCCTAGCCCAGGTTATTGCTGCCTTGAGGTCCTCAAAGGAACCAGAGGTGGTTCAACTCACCCCCCATGGTTTTTCATTCCATTCTCAGGCCAATCTTGGCCTGTCCGAGTAAGATCCTGCCATCTCTGGCTAGAACCTGTGGTTTCTAGGCCGATTCTCCTTCTCTTTGGGTTATCTCTCTGAAATGCTAACTATTAGCTCTTGATTTCTTAGATCTGTAATAGATCTGGTTATATTTCGAGTTATTTTGCTGTTTTCCTTAATGATTTTCCGATTTTTCTAAAACGACTCTTCATCTTCAAACCATGGTTTCTTAACCCCTTTTCAAAATGACTTTTCCTTATGATTTTAGTATTAATCTATGATTTTCACTATGTTTAAACGTTTATTTGAGTTTTCTCTTTTTATTTGAGTTATTATGTTAAAAACCCTAAGTTTCTTGGTTTTAATCCTGGATTCTGAGTCTGTTTTATGATAATATGTTCGCTTAATCTGTATATGTTCTTGTTTCTCATGAGCCTTATGATTCTCTTTGGTTTTATCCTATTTTTTTCATCAGTGTCTCTGACTTTTACTTCTTGCGCCTATGTCATGTTTATTCTATTAATTCATGCTATGCTCTATGTGAATCCCTAATTTTGTGTGATTTTACCCTATTTTGCTTATCATGGTTTCTGATTCTTGCCTAGTATGTGTTTATTCCGCTTGTTCTCATAAATTTGCGTCAATTTCTCCTAAATCAGTACTATTTGCTATTTTTGAATCTCTGCGACTGATCCTTCACTGATTTCTTGTGATATTCTCTACTGATTTTAACCTTTAAGATATTTTCTTACCTTAATCTATGGTCGAGCATGCTGTCAACTGATTCTTAAGTATTTTCCTTGATTAGAATCTGCTGAACCTAGTCCCTATTACATGTTGTGTACTTGTACTATGCTGAAAATATTTCTTTATTTCTTATATTCAGCCTTATGTGATTTCCTTCCTTATTTAGTATTTTTCTGTTACCGTTTAAATTTAACTCCTTAATTAAAGGAAGTACTTACACTGATTTGATTCTAATTAGTACATAGTTCCATAATTACTGTTGAACTATGATTCTTGCCTTATTTTCTACCTGTTTTCAAACTATAAGTACCTTGATCTTTCATTAGTAGAGACACGAACACATTAACACTCTTCTGCTCTCTTTTTTCTGGTTACTTGCTATTGTTCTAAGTCAGTCGGCTGCAAGCCAAGGCTGATTACTCTACTCTCTTGCTCCTCACTTTGTGTTTACTACCTTCTTTACCGGTATGTTCTGATTTCAATTCAAGATCCAAAAATAATATGGTCCTTTTATTACTTCAATTCATCCTGTTTCTAGTCTACTTTTACTTATGGTTTTGCTGTGAACCCTGTAGTTGATATGTTTACATTATTAGCATGTTATGTACTCACCTTCCTTAGGATCAGTATGAACATGTTACCCCCCTCTATGTAGTCTGTCTCCATGTGATCTTGCTCTATCTGGTTTCTGGTATGAATCTCCTTGTAAAGTAGTCTGCACTCCTAAACTTGTATGATTCTTGGATTGATTTTAAATTATGTTGATCCTATACTGAACCCCTTAAGCATTGCTGATTCTGTGACTATGTCTAGTTAGTGTTTCTGAGCATATCTGTACCAATTCCAAAAACTTCTGCCTGCTATGTGTTTACCATTATGTGCTTTACCTGTCCCCAATTCCTATTTACCCCTGTGTGAAGGCTTGTGGTGCTAAACCTGTCTTGGTTCTTTGTTCTATGTGTGATGTTGAACCTGTTTTGGTTCTGAGGTTGGTTTGTTGTTTGTTGATTGCCCTACTCTTTTCAAAACTGTCTTATTGAATAACTTCTCTGTTGTTTTACAAAACTATTTTCATGTCTCTTTTCAAATTGTTTTCCTACTTAAACTTTTTTTTTCCAAAACTATGTCAAGCACTCTCACTCTATTCTTAGATCCCTAAGTTCTGCCCCTCTAATGTGTGACAGCTTAGGGATCCCTATGAGATCCCTCTGAACTCTGATACATTAGAGTTGGCCCTTCCACACTGCACTTACTCAAATATGGTTGTGAAATCTGGGTGTGAGCACTGCCCGGGATCCCTTGAGGTCCTTAGGGAACTCTGACACACCCGGATATTGAGAAAGGCTATGAAACAATCTGCGCAGTTGAGGTTTTGGAAATCTGGGCCTACTTGCAGGCTCCCTATAGTGTAACTTCTTATTTTTCTTTATCTATTAATGTAATTCATTCAATGTTGGTTTGTAATATTCATTGTAAACGAATATTGGGGTTGGCTAGTGAAAAAGGAGAGGGTAGCTATACATGTTATCAAAGGGTAGAAAACATGCTTTAGGTTTATATTTTTTCTGTATGTGCATTAGAATTCATGTTTGGGACCAATCCATGCAAAGCATATCATGCATTAGATACCATGCTCCTAGGTTTCATGTATACTGTTTTCAGCATCTCATTTTGACATCCTTATTATCACTTAGAAATCTTGTTTCCAGGATAAACGACAACATTAAAATAAACTGGTACTTATGCATATTTTGAAATCATGCTGTAACCTGCTGTGCATTTTGAAATCCTGCTTTAGGAATTCTGCATATAAATCATTCTGAACCTTATATGTGCATATTAGATACCATGTTTAGGATCTCGTTCATACTCGCTCAACACCTAGTTAAACTACTGATGCATGAAAAAGGATATAAAACAGTCTCACGTCTAATTATCCCGTTTAAATAAAACTGGTAATAATTCTGTATCTTGTAAAACTTAGAACAACATGCTTTAGGTAAAATATCTCCTAGCATGTTTTAATAGTTCTGGTAACAATTGTGCATTATCCCACGCCTAGGCAAGCCTTAGGTAATCAAATTTCTTATAAAACTGGAAATTGCCTCTTTGTGTTTACTACTTAATGGTTAACATGCTTAAAATCAGTAGGCAAACTGATTAGGCCCCTGCTTCTAAGTTTAAAATAAATAAATCTGCATGTCTCTTGTGTTCTGATACTCACCTAGACATTATGTCTTAGGATCCTGTTTAATAATACTGCCCTTGTTTGTGTTTGAGTCGTGCTGTTTACATGTATTATCTGCGGAGGTAAACCTGAGCCTCTTATTTGCTCCTTCCTGCTTTTATTTGCTAAAGTCCTATGTGTCCTTGCTTGTCGCCTTAGTATTTTCTCCTTTAAACCTTAGGGGTCTGTCTAGAACTGCCTATAGGTAGAGGTCCTAATCTCCTCCAGGACCATTAAGAAGGGACGGGTAACAACACGCATAGAAATCGCTAAATAACATTCACTTAATAACCGCTAAGGGGTGGGAAGGGTAGATATGGATATGATGGCTACGCATTAATGTCACGTGTAGCCCCTCATTGAGTAGTGTTTACCGGGCATTGTGTGGGGTGATCCTGTAGGCTAACCAACCTAGGACCCCTCCTTCCCAAATTCCCTTTGTCTAAAACTTTACTCTTTTTTTTATATGTACACAACTTGTTCAAAGCCTCTGTCTTATTATTTGAGTCATACAATGTCCAACATGCTTTATTTGCAATTATGTGTTTCAACTACTTATTTGTTAAATGACTAATTCATAAGTATAAGTTCGACCGTAACCCACCGTTGTGGACCGAGAGGGGTGCCTAACACCTTCCCCTCAAGGTTATTTCGAGCCCTTACCCTAAATCTATGGTAATGCAAACTAGTCTAAGAGTTAACCGCTTTAGGTGCCCTAACGCACCATAATTCGTTAGGTGACGACTCTTCAAATACCCAAATCCCAAAAGAAAATGAGTCGATTCCCCCATGGAATGTCGAAACCCGGACTTTCTCCGTCAGGAGGAAAAAAGGGGGCGCGACACCGAATCCGCTTATCGAGGACGTGCAGGATCACGACCTCAACAAGCGGAGGGACTAACTGTATTGGTCTACATTTGGGTGGCTTGATAACTGCAGATAAACAGGGTCGAGGACGGGGTCGACCACGGCGTAATAACGAAGAGTCGTCTTCAGAAGGATTATCCTAAGGGCGAGCAAATGGAGTAAAGAAGTAACGGTATGATAGATTTAGAAATGGAGATATTCCTTATGTTGTACTTTTTAGGGTTTCTTGGGGATATCCCTTATAAATAGGAAGAGATAGAGAACAAAGAGGCGATCTTCACTTTTTGATAAGATCACATTGTAAAAGGTTGACTATAAAGAATATACAAAAATTGTCTTGTTCGCTGACTATCTTGTGCAAGCTCACGTTGTTTAATCTTTGTTCACAAGTTCCGAAGATTCCTTATCCATCCCCACTTCTCATCCTTCCACGTTGCTATCAAGTGGAAGAATCCTCCAAGTCATATAATATTTGGGTGATAAAATCCCTTTTATTACATTTATTGCCACTGTCTACATTTATTACATGTTCTTATTATACCATTCATGGACAATCATTGAACTGATACTCGATATTCATTATTCTCAAACACTGTCCATACCGCAGATGTCCTTAAGTATTAGATCTAGAATTTATTATGTTTAACTAAGATTCACTCTCTATTTCATTATTAATTAATTTAACAAAAAGCTTGACTCTTTTTGGTCAAACAAATATTTTATAAAGTAGAAGAAAAAGTTGTAATTACCCTTTAGATCAACGCCCAAAAACTTTACGGTATAGGTAAAGAAGATAAAGCATCCCTAAAAATCAATATACAGTATTAATAACGTATACAGACAGAGGGAAATAAAAAAACAAAGTTTTATTTTTCTTCGAGTCGTAAAGAAAGGAATCAGTTGCTCAAAGTAGGTAAAAAGGACTCCGACGGTGGGAATCGCAACCCTAAATCGGCCGATGTCATCATCCGGGCAACAGCAGTTCCGGTACACACAGACGCCGTCGAAAGTTCTTCACCTCCGGAATTTGCCATGGGATTGCAGCGATGAAGAGCTTGTAGAGCTTTGCAAGCCCTTTGGTAAAATTGTCAACACCAAGTGCAACGTCGGGGCCAACCGCAACCAAGCCTTTGTCGAATTCGTAAGTTGTTCGAGTTCATTTCGATTATCGTGATTGGCTGTTCTAGATCGTAGTAAATTCGCCCAAAGGTTTTTTAGATTTTATCTTTGAAATGTGAGTTATTAGAGTTCGATTATTAAATACATCCACGGTTTAAAAGCGCTCTCAGTTTCCATTGGCTGTTCATGGCAGGCTACGTTCCATGTTTAATTCATTAAGAATGATTAGGAGATGGCTGAGTTTTTGAGGTTAGGCTATTTCAGTTCAAACCCTAAACATTGGGTGTGAGCCAATCTTCTATATTAGGGACTGCCCCCTGGCCACTAGATTAGTTGAGGTGTGCTCAAACTTTGTAATGTGGTGAAGCTGTCATAATGAATTTTTAAATTATAGAATCATTAGGAGCTTCCATAATGACTTTGTCAATTGTAATAGTAGAATAAGTAACTGCTGAAATAGGTTAATTACGTTCCTGGATTCCTTTTTATAAAGCAATTTTGGTGTATCCGCTTTCCCTAATGACAGTGTTAGCATGACTTTTGTTATTAGCATCTAATATGCACATTTTGCAACTGCAGGCAGACCTTAATCAGGCAATTAATATGGTTTCATATTATGCCTCGTCTTCAGAGCCTGCTCAAGTTCGTGGCAAGACTGTATACATCCAGTATTCTAACAGGAATGAGATTGTCAATAATAAGAGTCCTGGAGATGTTCCAGGAAATGTTTTGCTGGTAACTATTGAGGGTGTTGAAGCTGGTGATGTCAGCATCGATGTGATCCATTTGGTAAGAATCTTGTTGCTTTCTCTCCTCTTTATAAAGGAAGTTTTCAAGAAAGCTAGCCTTATAGACTGTTGGAAAATTGTGCCTTATGAAGAGTTGATTATTCATTCAATATTCATTAATAAAATTTTGAACATGCCATGATCCCCAAGAATTATGTATTAACTAGTGGAACTTCCATATCTCCAAAAAAAGAAAGGAACTGCAACTAGTGGACCTCTATGAAGCATATTGTTACGTTGCTTTGTGTTGGCTTAGGTAATGCAATTTATGGTATTTCTGTTCTTTTCATGCTTTAGAACTTATTCTCTAGTATTGCAGATTATTCTTGGGACATTCTTTCAATTTCTTTAATCCTTATTCTTTTCTCTAGCCCAGAACTCTGGTTATGGTTCAGATTTTAGAAATTACTTACTATTGAACTTTCATCCAATATAGTAATATTTAAATGATGGCAGTGTTAACTAAAGTTGATTGAATCACAGATGGTCATTATTTAAGATCTTTTGTTGGAGATTCTGGATATGTAATCATATCGGTCATAAACCTTTCTATGGCTTGCATATACAGGTGTTACTCTGCACTCAGAATCTAGTTCCTTTGTGTTTCTTCTTCAGTGTGTTTTGGGAAACATATTACTGGTTGATATTTTTCTATTACTTTTCTAGACTGATTTACTTTTAATGGGCCGAAACCCGTCTCAGGTGTTTTCAGCCTTTGGTTTTGTGCAAAAGATTGCTACTTTTGAAAAGGCAGCAGGTTTTCAGGTCGGTATATCTGTGCACCAAGGAGTTTGCTTTTTCTAATTTTGGGCGGATGGATTGGTAAAGTATTAATGGGTTTCTATTACACCTTGACAGGCATTGATTCAATTTAGTGATGTTGGGACAGCATCTGCTGCTAGAGAGGCACTGGATGGGAGAAGTATACCAAAGTATGTGTAGTTAGTTGATTGAAAAATACTTGGATCTATTCAACCTGCCTCTCACTTTATGCCTGATCAAGTTAATCCTTCATTTTTATCATAGGTACCTGCTTCCAGAACATGTTAATCATTGTCACTTGCGCATCTCATACTCTGCACACACGGACCTTAATATCAAATTTCAATCTCATCGGAGCAGGTAGTACAGATTTACCTGCACAATTTTTTTGTATTTGTGACTGTTACTTTATATTCTTATTGTTATTGCTATTTGTGCTCGCATTATTCTTTGCCACATTTATCATTATCTGCTTTTGATTTACAGTTGAGGTATTTTCTAATTTCTTATGCTTCTTGTCATCTAGGGTTTAGTGAAGCTCGGCAGCTAAAACACAGATGTGTTTGACATGGCTTCGTAGTAATTTTCTTTATCTCAAAATAGTGGCTAACTGCATTCCTTTCATTTCTCATTTTAGATGACCATGTGAAGATTTTTGTTTTTCTATTGAGTTCGTGGTTTGGAGAATGCTTTTCAATTGTTTGGGATCACAAACTGTGTATTCATTTCAAATATTTGCTTGAATGCTACTTCTTGTTATAACTAGTGTTAAGTTTCGTTGACATTATTGCTGAGTTGTCTGTTAGTCCTTAATGCGTATATGTGGAAGTCAAGTTGATATAAGATTTTATCTTGTTTCAATTGTATTTTTGTTGAAGTCTTGTTTCATTTTTATTTGTCCCGATCCTCTCATTTTCCCTTTATATTTTATTGGATGAATGGCTGAATGTTGGTTTTTATTTGTATCTGAAGTCACTTGTCATGGGTGTCTAGTTAGCAGAAAAACCTGGGACATTAGTTAGATGTATATATTTTTCTTTATAAGAATGTCTGGAGAGTATGTTTATGTGTGTCCTTGGTGACTCATAGTATCTAACCCAAGTTTTCTATTTGTTAGATTTATTTAGCTCTCCGATCTTGGATATTTCCATGTAGGGCTGTGAGGCTAAAATTGTTAGCTATGGTATTTTGTGGGTTATGTTGTACAAAGGGACATTGCTTTAGCTGCAAGACGTTACAATCTGTCCTTGAAAATTCAACTGCAATACTTGCTTTAGCATTGGATTCTGATATTTTAGGCTGTACTGATTGTAAGCTGACATTTCATTCC
>NW_017674568.1:0-2714 GCF_001879085.1 Nicotiana attenuata
GATATGAATACTAGAATGTACTGGAAAAAAAATTTAGAAGATTGGCACTGGAATCCTAGAAGGGATAAATATTTACCTTTGTATGGCTCCCGTCCCTAGTAAAGAGAGAATGTTAGGCGACCCGAAGAGCCAGTGGACGGAGTAAGGGGAGTTAAAAGCGAAAGAATGTTTTGTTGAAGTTTTCAGAATAAGGTGATAAACAGAAATATTAGTAGGAGAATAAGAAGAGAGTAAATAAAGTATTATGAGTAAGATGTGATAAATGGGTGATAACGGTAAATCAAAATATGACACGATGATAGAGTCTATAGTCAAGTAAAGGAATAGACAAGAGGTGACAAGCCCTGAGACAATAATAGAGTATAGGCCAAAGTTCATATCCTCATTTCGAGAAATAAGTTAATGACCAGAATGTGATTACCAAAAGGCTAAATTAGACCCCCGGAGTAATAAAAATCAGTATGGGTTGGAGAACAAGATAAAATCAAACATGAATTAGGGACCGGAGGATTTGATAATGGTCGACATCGTGAGAATTTCAGAGATCGTGCTCCAACAATAATATAATAGACAACAGACGAATAACCTTTAAAGGTCATTTAGGAAGTCGCTTACCTAAATCAAGCACTCTGAGCAAAGTTAAGCTTAAGGGACTAAGTGTGCCAGTTACACTAGGTGTCACCTTCGTGCATAAGAAATTCAGTTATCCTTGGTACAGAAGGGTTACCATAAGGCAATTAAGGTTCATTGATAATGTGAAAAGACGCCAAATATGAATAGGTAAAACATCTATAGGTAGATCGTCGTAGTACTAAATCATAGTACTCCCCTAAAAGGGGAAATATGGTGTGATATGTTATTAAGTCGGAGTTATTGGTTCAGGTAACTATTGAATAGTAAAGGAAGAATGTGGTAGAAAGGCGAAACGAATGAGATTGTCTTTATTCAGATTCTATCGATATGTCGCGACTCCGGAAAGTTATGCAAGCACGACGCCGGGGAGAGGCAGTAAGAGTTCCCAGCCAGGATATTATTGATAAATAAGTGTGAATAGACACTTGATACATTAAGAGCCAGTGCAAGAGGTAAGTTAAAACAAAGGACACATAACAAGAGAGATTACGCGGAGCATAGATATGGGAATGGACCAATGAGTAGTTAGTAGTTGATTCAGGAAGAGCCTAGTTATGGCTAAACAAGAGGATACAGGCAAATCATGCAGATTGTGCAAGGTAAACGTAGTGAACCCCAACATAGTAAATTCAGTCTTGCAGATATGACGTCGTAATCCCTGAGAAATATTAGATAAGAGTTGAGGCAGTTAAAGGTATCGTTTAAGTTTTATGAAAATAAGAAAGAGTGCCACTAAGGAGACAATCAAAATTTGAGCTTAGAAGTAACCGTACGAGCACAACGGCACAAAGTTATGTAACTAAGGATTATTATATGCGAGTAAGAACAACGAAAATTTCCTTCGGGTGTACGATATAACAAGCTCGCAACTTTACAAGAGCCAGAAGGTCTCCCTAAGTACTACAACAAAAGATTAGTTGAGGAAATAAGGAAAAAGGTTTCCACCTAAGCATAGTGAGCTAAAGAGTAAATGTTCTTGTACCAATAGTCTCACTACAACATTGGATGCACTCCAAAAAAAAGTGGCACCTATCATGGCTAATGAAAGGTAAAAATAAAAAAATAAAAAAATCAAAGGTGGTGTTTGAGATCATATGAGGTACAAGAAATTACAGTATTTGTGGGCAATAAGACAAGCCACAACAAGTGGTAGAACGACCAGGAAAAGTAATTGTTTACATTTAAAGACAACCGAGAAGACACAAAAGGAAATATGTGGTGCTAGCAAGTTAAAGAAAGGATGTGAGTAGTACAATAGATATGTGTAGGTCGCAATCTAAAGTATGGCTGAGTGACAAGGTTTTAGGTAGATAGGAGTAAGGATATGAAAAGGTGAGTGAGAAGGTGGCGAGAATATGTAAGTCCTCGGGATTAAACCCATGAAAACAAGGGAATGATGATTTCCATAGGTAATAAAAAGCTCGGTACAGCCTGAATGAACACATAGGAGTCTAAGACTAGGAGCAATTAGAAGAGAGGAAATGCTACCCCGTTAGTAGAATAAGGGTGTAATTGTGATAGATAAAAGGATGACATTTAGGCCTTTGATTGAGGAATAATTTAAAGAAAAGGGATTTTATGAATTGCACGGGATTGGAATACCCCTATAAGATGAATCATGTTAGGATGCTATGAAATACGGTTATTGAGGTATAGTATCGTCCCATGGTGGATCGGGCAAATCACTTCAGATGATCCCCGATGAGACATGAGCCCTAGTGACAATGTATTACGTAAGAGGTTTCAAGTTATCAGTGATAGATTATGGATTAACATTAAGGTGAATCACCAATGGATGGATAAAAGTTGCAAAGTATGATATGAGATTAGACCGTCATTATTAAGATTAACAGTAATGAGGAAGCATTAAATGACTTAGATTTATACATATAGGATAAGCAGCGAGAGAGTAACCTGGAGTTGGGTAGCAAACCTCGGTAATAATAAACCGAAGTAAGTGTTATGGTATAGTATAACCTACCTAGATGTAGTAAAGCCATAAGGATAGATATACAAGGATATGAAACAATATAGCAATAGTCGTAAGTTCGATAAAGTACCAAGCGAAGAACTTTAGTACA